>NC_090270.1:198606063-198848563 GCF_040414725.1 Anabrus simplex
TGTTGACTATTTTTCTTGAACTGGAGTCGATCTTGAACAATTTCCTGAAGGTCTTTTTCTATTTCACTGTTTCTTGACTTTCATTGATAGCGCAAGGTTGAGAATCCTTTTGGTGAGCCTGTCATTGTTCATTCTGAGAAGGTCGCCATGGAACTTTAATCGCTTTTTCCTGCCGGTGTAAGTGATCTTTTCAGAATGCTGATAAAGCTCCCGAGACTTCCGTCTCATCCAGATTCCCTCTGAGTAGAATGGATCAAAGGTCTTCCTCAATATTTTCCTCTCCTCTTTCTCTGTGTACTTAATAAGTGATCTGCCTCCAAGGATCAAGGTTTCCGAGGCGTATAGTGCTTCAGGTTTGATAACTGAGTTGTAATGTCTTAATTTTGCGTTCCTGTATATTTATTTCCTGTTATATCTGTTCCAGGTGAGTCTATAGGCCATCTGTTATTTTGAGATTCTCCCCTTATTTGCTTCACAATTATTATTATTATTATTATTATTATTATTATTATTATTATTATTATTATTATTATTATTTCGCGTCAGAGCGTTGATACAATATGAACAGTACAAATGAATATATAAACCATAAATTACAATAAATATTGAATTTTCACGACCGCATTGTAATCGAAATCAGCTTTCAACTTATTAGGTCGTGTTACGTACATTTAGTACGTAGGCTATTGAAGAGATGTTAAGTACAGAACAAAAATGGGATTCGAACCCACTGGTGTCCGGTTGCAAGTAGAGCAACCGACGCGAAATCGGGAGGTTGTGGGTTCGGATCCCACTGGTGTCCGGTTGGCCATTTTTGTTCTGTACTTAACATCTCTTCAACACGTACTAAATGTACGTAACACGACCTAGTAGGATGAAAGCTGATTTCCATAAATTACACACTCGATTGCACAAAACACACGACACACAAAGGTACAGATATCATTGGTTCGGTCACACTGAGTCCAGCCAATAACAGAGGATGCTTGGCTCTTAAAACAATAATCACCACCACCACCACCACCACCACCACCACCACCATCACCACCATACCAATCAATAATCAGCGACAGCAATTCCCTGTTCGGTCGCTTGAACGAGGCCTTGCAATGTGCATTGGACAGGGCATACTGTAGTTGACAATTGTACGTATGTGGGGCAGTTTCTTTTCCCCCCCACAATCGCAAAGTTCTTTCTGATTTCCCAATGATTTTGCGTTGAAATACTGTGTATACTGTATATCAATAGCAGTAAAAGCAAGAAATTAACATAAGACATTTTTATACACAATTCATAGAATAATTTAAAATCAACACTTATGACATCACTATAGATATAACAACCTAGTTGTACGTTTAATTGCAAGTAAAATAATTTATAATATAATAGGCATATAATATAAGGAAATATCTTCTTTGGGGTAATCACATAAACGGGATTGTAAATGAAGGTTATAAATCTCTTCATATGGTTTTGAGAGTACTAAGGGTTGTAGTAGGATATGAAGGAGAGGACGCATACGTCAATGGAAAGACTCCAATTAGAGTGTGGTTCTAGCGTATGGGAACCTCACCAGGATTACGTGATACAAGAACTGGATAGGATTCAAAGGAACGCAGTATGATCAGTTCTGGGTGATTTCCGACAAAAGAGTAGTGTTATGAACATGTTGAATCTTTGGGCTGGGAAGACTCTGAAGTAAGGAGACGAACAGCTCGACTAAGCGGAAAGCGGAAAGTTGTCAGTGGAAAGATGGCTTGGAATGACGTTGGTAGACGAATGAGCTTAAGTGGAGTCTTTAAAAGTAGGAAAGATCACGAAATGAAGATAAAGTTGGATTTCAGGAGGGAAAATTGGGGCAAAATACTCGTGAAAAGGAAAGATTGGAATCATTTATCAAGGGAGATGCTTGATAAATTTCCAACTACTTTGAAATCATTTAAGAAATGACTAGGTAAATAACTGCTTGAGAATCTGCCACCTTGGTGACTGCCCTAAATGCAGATCATTCACGACTGAATTGAAGAATTGAAGAAATATTTCAAATACAGTTGTATAATGGTCGGACATGGTTATAGCACTTGATACATATGGTGTATAGATAAAATTATACATTAAATAGGCAACAACAAAATATGATAAGTAACTTTTTAAAAATATTTAATCATTTTCTGCAAAGTAGGGTTGCCCTAACGCAGTGATCCAAACAGTGTATTGCAATACTACTCCATAAAGTCTGTTGCTTTCAGTACGGAAAAGTAGAATGAACAGTTAGTCTACTGGAGAGCTTAGTATAGAGACAGTGGTCGTTATTACAATTCAATCCTCCGGTGACAGAAAATTAGAATTTCCCAGTCGAAAAGATGAATGTTCAAGTTTGAAGACATCCTTCAAAAATCCGACTACCTCAGCCGTGTTTATTAAGCACTCGTGTCGTAAAATGTCGGTAACCATGTAAAAGATCTCTTGTGACACGTCTGAGACTTTTAGCGGGGTACGCGAGTAGGCTTCAGGGAAAAAATAAGCAAAATAGAAATATGGAAATAAATAAGACGAAAGTTAAATTCGTATAAATAGAGCCACGTTTTGGGTGAAAGTTCCACCTGGACTGAGAAAACTGAGTCACGCCATTCAGACATACTCATCCCATTTAAATTTTGATGGTTCGCAACGTCTGAATTCCAGAATTAAGATATACAATCTTTCATCCTTATTTATTAATGTGATATTGAGGCTAAAATCCAGTGTTTTGTGAAACTTTCATAAAAACAGGATATCCTGCGTTACTTTTTTATCATTATATTCTTGATACAGACACAAGTTCTTAATTTTTTAGACTTTACGTCGCACCGGCACAGACAAACTCTTACGGCGACGAAAAATTTCTTGTGATGTGGTATAAAAATGTATTTAATTTCACAATCTCTTCCTATTTACGATGTGCATTTAAAAGAATGGTTTATAATAAATTAAAATGCCTTAATAATTAGCCAGATAATCATATTTTTTAAACCATCATTTAGGGATTTTTTGTGGGGGTACATTGAACTTTTATTATCCATGAGTGAGCGGCACAGTCACTTAATAGTTTGAGAACCTCTGGACTAGAGCAAGACGTTTACTTTATTTGAGCTATCTCAGTTTCATCCTTGGCTTTGACAGAATGAATGTGACTGAGGTATGAGCGATGCCAGTACTGTAATGCCCGCCTTTATGCATCCAGTCCCCATGATGAATGGTGTGAAAACGGCACTCATAGGGGCGAATGGGGCGTTCATTTCAGTGAGTTCGGCAGACTGATATGTAATAGCAACTTATGGCTGGGTGAGGAACGCAACAGGGCACTACCTCACTCCTCATTGCCCTGATACGGCTCTTCAGTGAAGCCCGCGTCATCAATAACAGCTGATGGAGCTTCTGTGGATCAAAGCGATCTTCGGACTGGGTAGTCAACATACCAACAAAATTGAAAACTGAGTAATGTGAGTTGTAGTGTTAGTATTTTGGTAAATAATACCAGGGGTGCAGAAATTTTCTCCGAATTGAGGAGCTAGCCCAAAAATTTAGGCAATTTATGATTTACAAGGCCAAAGTCCTGTATTTATGAACATTTGAATAATAACAAAGGTTACGCGTACAACCACTAACATGTAAACACAGTACCACAGATTCATTGTACTTTCGATTACAACCTGTGAATGGGCCGCTGACCTTCGACGTTAGGCCCCTTAAAACAACAAGCATCATCATCAACAAGCAACCTGTGACTATGAAGTAACTCGTTCTAATTGTTCTACTAAGGGCTCTGCCGTTGTAACAGATAAGGGCCAACTGCGTTATGCACGTCGACTATGCACTATCGGTAGTGCAAAGTCTCTCGTTCTTGGATATACATCGATGGTCATGTGCAGAGAAAAATATACATAGATATTCTTTTTTTTCTTACAATTAGCTTTACGTCGCACCGACACGTATAGGTATTATGGTGACAATGGGATAGTAAAGACCTAGGAGTTGGAAGAAAGCGGCCGTGGCCTTAATTAAGGTACAGCATGTAAGCTCACAGCCGCGCGCCCCGAACCGTATATAAAAAATAGTTGCCGCGGTGACCTGGCTTCCGGGATTTCTGCACCCCTGAATAATACTAACAGGTCTCGGTTTCTCTGCCATATAGTTTTCTGGTACTGGGCGAGATGTCCGTGCGGTTAGGGACGCGCAGCTGTGAGCTTGCATCCGGGAGATAGTGGGTTCTTCGAGGCCCACTGTCGGCAGCCCTGAAGATGTTTTCCGTGGTTTCCCATTTTCACACCAGGCAAATGCTGGGGCCACGACTGCTTCCTTTCCACTCCCAAGCCTTTCCTATCCCATCGTGGCCATAAGTCCTATCTGTGTCGGTGCGACGTAAAACAAATTGTACCAAAACAAAAAAAATCCGGAAGAGTGAAAATCTCAGGATCCGTAGGCTGACACTCTACCACTAATACACAGAGGAAACTACTCGGTGTGTTGAATTATGAATATTTCTAAGGCTGTTAAAGAAGCATGTCACCGGGCAAGTTGGCAATGCTCGCATCCGGGAGATAGTGGGTTCAAGTCCCACTGTCGGCATCCCTGAAGATGGTTTTCCGTGGTTTCTCATTTCCACACCAGGCGAATGCTGGGGCTGTACCTTAATTAAGGCCACGGCCGCTTCCTTCCCACTCCTAAGCCTTCTTTATCCCTTCGTCGCCATAAGGCCTATCTGTGTCGGTAAAAATTGTAAAAAGAAAAAAAGAAGCATGTTGCTGCATCCGAGGAAGACCAGTTGACTGCATTCAGAAAGGAGGAAGTACTGTATAGTGACCGGATGGGGAGTTGAGTCGGCTGTTCGTAAGTTGTCAAGGCCTACTACTGTACACTGCCGCTACACACGCCCCATTATCCCACAGGAGCGCATTCTTCTGCATTACTTCCTGTATTCTTGGAACACAACTTCGCGTGCTGTTCCAGCTTCTGCTGCCCCACTCTTGCCCCCACCAGCAGGCGCATGCGCAGAAACAACTACCTTGACACAGAAAACCATTACATAACAGGCCCCTCCTCCTGCTTCATTGCTTCTCTTTTGCTGCTCGCTTTGCATCATGTCTTTTTTTTTCTCTCTCTCTCTCTCTCTCTCTTGCTGATTTAAGTTTATGAGGTGCCTTTTTTTTCTTTTCTTTTCTAAACACTCGCTTTGCAAGTGAGAATGTTACGATGCAGGAAGTTGGTTAGAGGCCTCAGTGCTTCGAGATTCGTTCTCTACCCAATTTTTGGTGCTCCTTTTCTACGTAGGAATCTCCTCATTCACAAATCTGTTTACATCCTCCGCACTTCGCCCTGGAGAGAGTCCCACGCTTCCTTGTATAAATACCCAAACAAAAATTAACGCCTTGCAAATTAGAAATAATTCATCAGAAGAAAGATAGCAATAACAGACAGATCTTTAAGCTTATAAATGAATTTATTTCCGTAAATATTGTAGAACTATTCTACAAGAGATTGATTTACTACAATGAAGTTAAATATTGTGGAATCATACGTAAGTGATCTCATTTCTTGTATTATATTATTATTATTATTATTATTATTATTATTATTATTATTATTAACAAATACATCGCAATTGGGAAATATCCCGGTGGCAACGGTCACATACGGTAGTGTGATAATAAAGTAAAAACATAATTACCCAACAACAACAACTACTACTACTACTACTACTACTACAAGAGTAGAACAAACAAATCTATGGAAATAAAATATTACGAGAAATACAACTAGTTTAACGCCCGACTCGTTGTCTGAATTGTCAGCGTACTGTGCTTCGGTTCAGAGGGTCCCGGGTTCGATTCCCGGCCGGGTCGGGAATTGTAACCTTCATTGGTTAATTCCACTGGCTCGGGGGATGGGTGTTTGTGCTGTCTCCAACATCCCTGTAACTCACACAAACCATACATAACACTATCCTCCACCATAATAACGCGCAGTTCCCTACACATGGCAGATGCCGCCCACCCTCATCGGAGGGACTGCCTTACGGCTTAAAATACTATAGGATGGGCTTATTACTCGCTTACCATTACCAGTTATAATAAAGTAAAATTAAAACATAATTACCCAAAAACAGAAACTACCACAACAAGAGTACAACAAGCAATTCAATGGAAAGAAAATATTACAAGAAATACTTCTAGTTTAACATTCACACATTACAAATTCACTCACAACTTACGTAATTCCAGTACTTAAAGCACTGCTTTTGTACATACGACAGTTTGAACAACGTTAAAAGGTTTTCTTACAAACAAGGTACTTTTTTTTACCCATACAAGAGTGTAGTACAGGTCCTCCCAAAAGTTTAAGTACACCTGCATATTTCGTGAACATGATTCCTGCCCTTAAACTTTTGGTCTCAAGCATAGGACTTTTTATAGATGACAAGTACATATTCAGTGGAACATTTACTGAAATTGTCACTAAAATATAGCTCTTTGTTTTGAAGTTACTATTTTTATTTATAATAGTTGGAAAGAAAATAGCTATTTTTTACCACTTGAGGAGATCTTGAGAGTACAATCTGGGGATTAAATTAATGAAATGGCGTATGGCTTTTAGTGCCGGGAGTGTCCGAGGACAAGTTCGGCTCGCCAGATGCAGGTCTTTTGATTTGACTCCCGTAGGCGACCTGCGCGTCGTGATGAGGATGAAATGATGATGAAGACAGCACATACACCCAGACCCCGTGTCAGCGAAATTAACCAATTAAGGTTAAAATTCCCGACCCTGCCGGGAATCAAACCCGGGACCTCTGTGACCAAAGGCCAGCATGCTAACCATTTAGCCATGGAGCCGGACATTAAATTAATAACACTGAACAACAACAAAACATTTTCGGGGGATATTTTGGTATCCAATACGCGTTCTAAGACAATTGAAACAAGTTGATTCAAAATAGGTGAACCATTTGTCTCCATCAGCCACCGTTCTTGAGATATACGACACCAACCATTTATATGTTTAACATCGTATCAAGGAAGACAGCTCACAGGCAGAAGTTTCACTAGAGCACGGATTGCTACTTGGAGTACTAATGAACATGGCTTTAGTTAAGACTAGCTATATTACCCGGCGCTGCCCAGGTACTTGATTGATTGCTTACTTTTAGGTATTTTATTACCTGTTAATTATGTGTGAAGCTAATTTTTGTAGATTTAGTAACGGGCGAGTTGGCCGTGCGGTTAGGAGCGTGCAGCTGTGAGCTCGCATCCGAGAGATAGTGGGTTCGAACCCCACTGTCGGCAGTCCTGAAGATGGTTTTCCGTGGTTTCCCATCTCCACACCAGGCAAATGCTGGGGCTCTACCTTAATCAGGGCCACGGTCGCTTCCTTCCCATTCCTAGGTCTTTCCTGGCCTATCGTCGCCGTAAGACCTATCTGTGTCGGTGCGACGTAAAGCAACTAGCAAAAAAAAAAAAAAAAAGTTTTTTTTTGTAGATTTCGTTACTGTGACGCTGACTGATACTTCACTCCTTTTCCACTTCCGCCCAGAGGGGTGAACACACACATAAATCCATCATCTGGGCCATTGTGGACTTTTTTCACCCCTTCTCACTCACCATCCCGATGGGGGCTGAACTTAGACTTAATCGACATGCGGAGTGTCACTATTCATCTCAGTGATCCCGAAACCTATGGATTCGATGTTATTTTTGATTAATTTTATATCCATCCACTCCCCGCCTCAACCCATAGGGGTGGCTTACCCCCCCCCCCCACAGTGCTTTTCTTCAGACAGTCGTATGCGTTGCAAAATTTCTTCTTTTACATTTATGCACGTGCCTACTTCGAACCGCAGGCCTATATTCTACTGTAGAGTCCTTGAACTGACATTGTCATGGTTACGGTTAGTAATTTCTTCATCCAATTCCTAGAGCGGGGTAGTGTAATGACAACATCTCCATAACGGTTGGTTTCAGGCCCTTAAAATATGATTTTCTGGGCCCGTAGGGTCTTATCAAGTTTACTGTATTTCTTCGCATCGTGAGGCTTAAAATGAGTTTTGTCTCGTCCTTGTGCGACAAATTCAATATTTCGTCTATATTGGCCTATAATGACTTTATAGGCAAATTTTGATACCCTGGTTTACATTATTTCAATTTTTGTACGACCTCTAATTGTTTTGAAAATGAAATACAGCCGATGCTACTCACTGGTAATGTAGCCTACCTTTCTATAAGTGGAAGAATTTTTAAAATCGGTTCGGTAGTTTTTGAGTTCATCTATTACAAACAAATACACAAACATACAAATCTTTTTCTCTTTATAATATTATTTATTTATTTATTTATTTATTTATTTATTTATTTATTTATTTATTTATTTATTTATTTATTTATTTATGTATTCACGAAGCACAAGATACAGCTGCACTGAGCAAATTTCACTTGCACTGTCAACAGACTATTTAACAAACGTAAACTTTCATAATAAAATATAACAAACATAACAAAATATAACAAGATCAAGTACACAGCCTACTAATAACAACTATCCAAATCGAAAACCATGAGAATGTCCATGTTCATAGCCAAGTCGTCGTGGGTAGTATAGACTAATGCAAATGCACCACATGGCACATACTGAATTCGTCTATTACACAAAGTACACGCAGCAAAACAGATCTAGTGAATGTAAGCAATTCTGTACGCCATAATGTCCACTGTTTACTGACAACAAAGAAGAAGCAAATGAAAATTTTCAGCTCTGTGTGAAAAATAACGAAAAGATATTGGAACAATTTTCGATGAATGCTGTTCCGTGAAAATAAACCTTTTTCAACATCTCCAAAACCTGACGTGGTAGAGCAAAGCGGTTTTCAGATTAGAAATCAGCATGAAAATCTGCATTCGAAACAGTGAACATCATGTCAGATATCTACTCCTTGTAAATCGGTGTAATCTTCGTTACGGAGAAACACAGATATCTGTAGAATAATTATAATAGAGCAACAGAATGTTTTCCCATTTAAAAATATCCCCGTCCGCCTCTGTGGTGTAGTGGTTAGTATGATTAGCTGCCACCCCGGGAGGCCCGGGTTTTATTCCCGGCTCTGTCACGAAATTTGAAAAGTGGTACGAGGGCTGGAACGGTCTCCACTCAGCCTTGGGAGGTCAACTGAGCAGAGGTGGGTTCGATTCCCACCTCACCCATCCTGGAAGTGGTTTTCCGTGGTTTCCCACTTCTCCTCCAGGCAAATGCCGGGATGGTACTTAACTTAAGGTCACTGCCGCTTCCTTCCCTCTTCCTTGTCTATCCCTTCCAATCTTCCCATGCCCCAGTAAGGCCCCTGTTCAGGATAGCAGGTGAGGCCACCTGGGCGAGGTACTGGTCATTCTCTCCAGTTGTATCCCCCGACCCAATGTCTCACGCTCCAGGACACTGCCCTTGAGGCAGGAGAGGTGGGATCCCTCGCTTAGTCCGAGGGAAAAACCAACCCTGGAGGCTAAAGGGATTAAGAAAGAAAGAAAGAAAGAAAATATCCCCTCTTTTATAGCTCGGGATAGAACCATAGAAATTGGTAAAAGTGCAAACATTCCTTGGCTGGACAGGAGACCCTTGAAGCTACCGAGATCATTTGTGTGTTAAGTTGTACCAGGATATTTACACCACAACTAAACACACGGAAGATCTCTGTAGGTTCAAGGGTCTCCAGTCCAGCCAAGGAATGTTTGCACTTTTACCACTTTCTATGGTTCTATTGCGAGCTATAAAACAGGGGATATTTTTAAATAGGAAAATATTCTGTTGATCTTTTACAATTATAAATGTTCTATAGGTATCTATGTTTCTCCTTAACAAATATTATTAATGTAACCCCCATATTGTACTCTTCAGATCTCCACAAGTATAAAAAAAGCTATTTTATTTCCAATGAATGCAAACAAAAACTTTAATGACTTCAAAATAAATGATATGTTAATGAAAATGTCAGTAAATATTCCTCTAAATATGTACTAGTTCCCTGTAAAAATGTGGTATGACTGAGACCATCATTTATTTTAAAGAGAGGAAGTATGATCATGAAATATGCAGGTGTCTTTAAACGTTTGGTAGAACCTGTATCTCCATTTGTTCTTGTGTGTGTCTACCACTAATGGATTCGCAATTTATTCTGTGAAAACAACAACAACAACAACAACAACAACAACAACAACAACAATAATAATAATAATAATAATAATAATAATAATAATAATAATAATAATAATAATAATAATAATAATAATAATGGCGTGTGGCCTCCACAGAGGCCTGGTGCAAGTCTTTCGAGTTTACGCTTCATAGGCGACCTGCACGTCTGTGATGATGTCTATGATGAATTCTAATGCTGAAGACGACACACACACACGCGCGCGCGCGCGCGCACCCATACCCCAAACCATTGGAATTAACCAATGATGGTTAAAATCCCCGACCTGGCCGGGAATCAAACCGGGGACCCCTTGGACGAAAGGCCAGCACGCTATCCATTTAACCATGGAGAGAATATGAAAAAAAAAGGTACATTGAGAGTAGAAGTCGACGGCTACACTGAAAAACTAAATACCGAGTGAGTTGGCCACGAGGTTAGGGTCGCGCAGCTGTGAGCTTGCATTGCGGAGATAATGGGTTCGAATCTTACCGTCGGCAGCCCTGAAGTTGGTTTTCCATTTTCACACCAGGCAAATGCTCTTAACTTGGGAGCCTGGGTTAGCGATCACGGGGCACTTAGCTGACTCCTGGCATTGCTTCCACTTTCTCGTGTCACTCCTCACTTTCGTCTGTCATATCCGACATATCTTGGCCAATTTTTGCCCTTTTCCGACCCCGACGGTATTAGGTTGCGAGGCCTAGGGAGTCTTAAATTGTCACGTCCATCATGGCCCTTGTCTTTCTTTGGCCGATACCTTCATTTTTCGAATTATCGGATCCCTTCCATTTATTCTCTCTGATTAGTGTCAGTGGTGTCCGACTCGCTGGCTGAACGGTCAGCGTACTGGCCTTCGGTTCAGAGGGTCCCGGGTTCGATTCCCGGCCGGGTCGGGGATTTTAACCTTAATTGGTTAATTCCAGTGGCACGGGGGCTGGGTGTATGTGTTGTCTTCATCATCATTTCATCCTCATCACGACGCGCAGGTCACCTACGGGTGTCAAATAGAAAGACCTGCACCTGGCGAGCCGAACCCGTCCTGGGATATCCCGGCACTAAAAGCCATACGACATTTCAGTGTCAGTGGAGGGTGGTTGCCTTGTTTTACCTTAAAGCAATAATCACCACCACGTTAATTAAGGCCACGGCCGCTACCTTCCCAATCTTGTCACATTCCCGTCCTTCCTCGCCGATAACTTTCTGAAAATACATCAGAGATATCAATGGAAAACGATTATTACAGCCTAATTCAATGTGTTAGTGTGAAATTAAATCACTTCAAATCAAATATTTGGCGGGTTGAGTGGCTCAGACGGTTGAGGCGCTGGTCTTCTGACCCCAACTTCGCAGCTTCGATCCTGGCTCAATCCGGTGGTATTTGAAGGTGCTCAAATACGTCAGCCTCATGTCGGTAGATTTACTGGCACGTAAAAGTACTCCTGCAGGACTAAATTCCGGCTCCTCAGCGTCTCTGAAAATCGTAAAAATGTAGTTAGTGAGACGTAAAAACAATGACTTTATTATTAAATCAAAACTTTAATTATATCCTAACTTAATGTAAGAATATTATTACTTGATTAGATTAATCTGAATGGTCAGGGAATTTTACCTGGACCTGAGGGCTGGTTCGAGGTCCACTCAGCCTACGTGATTGGAATTGAGGAGCTATCTGATGGTTGAGATAGCGGCTCCGGTCTAGAAAGCCAAGAATAACGGCCAAGAGGATTCGTCGTGCTGACCATACTACACCTCGTAACCTGCAGGCCTTCGGGCTGAGCAGCGGTCGGCATGGATTTTTTTAGATTAATCTGAATACAACCTTGATTTAGTAAATTTTGAGCTAAGGTGCTTAAACTAAATATATATATATAGGCCTATAGGTGATTTTTCTCAAGTAGCCTATTACAATGCTTAGCCCGGAAGGACGTGGGTTCGAATCCCCGTCAGAAAGTCGTAACATTTAAGAATAGAGATTTCTACTTCCGGAGATGCATATGGCCCTGGGGTTCACTCAGCCTACACCAAAAATGTATACCAGGTTAATTCCTGGGGGCAAAAACGGCCGGGCGTAGAGCTAACCACTCTACCCCATCACGTGCCGAGGTTAACAATGGTGGAAGCCTTTACCTTCCACTCCTCCAAGGGCCTTCATGGCCTATACGGAGGTGACTTTGTTTTGCTTTACTTTGCTATTACAATGCTTATGGATATGCAAATGGGTTATGTTGCAATGGTATAAGGATGAGATAGAAAAGGATTAGGATCAGAAAACAAGCGACCGTGGCCTTAATTAAGGTACAATTTTTGCCTGTATTGGGGGCTGCCTGACGAAGGCAGTAAAGGCGTGTTCGGTTCACCCGGAAGGACGTGTGTTCGATTCCCCGCAGGAAGTCGAAAATTTACGAAACGAGATTTCCACCTCCGGAGGTGCACATGGTCCTGAGGTTCACTCAGCCTACACCAAAAATGAGTACCAGGTTAATTCATGAGGGCAAAGGTGGCCGGGCACAGAGCTATCAAGTGCCGAGGTTACGGATAGTGGAAGCCTTTACCTTCCACCCCTCCAAGAGCATGTGCGGAGACGACTTTGCTCTATTTGCCTGGAGTGAAAATGCGGAACCACGGAAAAATATGTTCAGGGATACCGATAGCGGGGTTCGAACCCATCTTCTTCGCTAACTGCTAAGCAGCGCATATCGCGCAGCCAACTCGCTCGGTGATTATTGTTTTAAGGGGAAGTGCTAGTAGATAAACATCGTCTGGCTCCTTACCTGAGTGTCACGGTCTTCAGTTCAGAGGATCCTGGGTTCGATTCTCTGGCTCGGCGTCTGTATGTTTGTCTCATCCTTTACACATAACACACCACTGTACTAACAATCACAGGATCATGTAACAGTGAATACATCACTCCGAAAAAGAAAAAGAAGAAGAGGAGGAGGAGGAGGAGGAGGAGGAGGAGGAGGAGGAGGAGGAGGAGGAGGAGGAGGGGACTGGCGTCAGGAAGGGCACCCGGTCGTAAAACTGGACCACGTCCGCATGTTCTACAAAGTTCGCAGAGTTTGAAAGACCTCCTAAGCCTCGGATACCTAATACAGGTGCGGTCAGAAAAGAGGGAGTTTTGACGGACGGAGGTCAAAGAGGAAAGCTGAAAGCACAGTACTGTAAGTGGAAGCAGTGCCAAACTCGGCTAGTGGCCCGAGCAGGAAGTTTCGTCTGGAAAATCACTTAGGGCCGATTGCAGAAACGGTGTTTAGACGATGTCTACGGTTAAATAATGCCTAAGTATGGCTGTCGCATTACAGAGACATTATTTATCATTTAGACACTGTCTAAAACCGATGTTCAACCGGTCATGTTTAAACACTGCTGAGAGCACTGTTTAACCTCATATGAGAGGAGTGAATCACAATCAGAGGTTCCATGAAACATGTAATTTGTATTATCATGTTGAGACGATTCCGGGAAGAAAGGTTAGTTCGACGGCCTCTCTGTGGGTCGTCCGCTGCTAAATCGCAGAAATTAATTTGACATGTACGGGGAGATAGAGCTTAAAATAAGATTTCGCTTTTCAGGAGACTTGTTTGTTGAGACTGACAAAGGGACAGGCCGGTAACAGTCAACTTGAATATAATTCTTGGCAACCGATATATTTTATTATATACATGGCGTAATTTCCATGGAATTATAGGTCACTTCGACTACATACGTAACAGAAATTCGTGTCCCGATCGTCAGAGGGCTGTCACATACATCAACCGGGAGGGATTCACTTATATTTACTGCCAAGTAAACATTACATAATAGTGAAAACTAAAAAGTAGGTTGTATGTGTTTTTTATATATATAATAGTGTAAGTTTTCGGCAACTACCGGATAGGAAAAGGCAACTGGTGGTGATGGTGGTGATTATTGTTTAAAGAGGAGGACTGAGGAAGAAGAGCCATGGCCATAATAACAGCCCTAGTATTTATCTGGTGTAAAAATAGGGGAACTACGGAAAACAATCTTCAGGGCTGCCGATGATGCGTTTCGAACCTACGATCTTCAGAATGCAAGCTCCATGTATATGGCCCGTACAACGCACTCGGTTACATATTACTATTGCTTCATCTTCCCCTCGTCGAAGCTACCGTATTTATGAGTAGATTACACTCACCGTAACAACGCTACAATCAAAGTTACACTTCCCCGTACGGTGGCGTGTCGCTTTAGTGTCAATATTATTATGAGATTAATTTCCACCGAAAGCGATGCTCTTATCTGTGGGGCAAGTCATGCTCATGCTTATCCATTATTTGAGTAATGTGTAGGAAGACAAACAGCTGACTGGCGTTCGGCGCTCGCGCCGAAGAATCTCATTGGTTGCGACAAGCAAAGCGTTGCATGGAAGATACTTCTATCATTTTCAAACCAATATTGAAACTTTAAACGATGTCTAGTTAAACATCGGCTGAACATTGTTTATGCAATGGAAGATCGTGCTCGATTTAGACGTTGTTTAGGCAGCCGTCGTCTAAGGCTTAAACTAGTCATCGTTTCTGCAATCGGCCCTAGAGTCAGGAAGAGTACCCAGCTAGGGTGACTCGCGATCCAAGGAATAACTGGATTAAGCTGGAGTAGTGGTCTATGCACTAGGCTCCCAACCGGAACGTCGGTTCGAATTCTCACGATTTCGGAGGGGATTTTCAATAGTACCAGCGCGTGGCGAGAGGAAGGACATAAGTCTTAAACTTCCACCAAGTCCGAAACTCAGCGTGGTTGCTCCCCCAGCCCTATACAAACTTGCATAGGTGGCGTTGAAAAGATAATAGTCTGAAAAGCAAGAAACATAAAGCATTGCATGTTTGGCAGAACGTTCAAGGTCTTGAATTGTATCTTTTCAACAGACACCTTCTCTGCTAATCTCTTCTTTTGAGGAAGTGAGGTTTGCCAACACTTCCGATGCTTCCTTGAATTCAAGATAATAATAGTCCTTGACTTTGCTTTCTATACGGGACCAAAGATGACAATAAACAACGAAATGGCGTATAGCTTTTAGTGCCGGGAGTGCCCGAGTACAAGTTCTGCTCGTCAAATACAGGTCATTTGATTTGACGCCCTTAGGTGATCTGCGCGTCGTGATGAGGATGAAATGAAGATGCAGACAACACATACACCCAGCCCCCGTGGCAGAGGAAATAACAAATTATGGTTAAATCCCCGACCCTGTCGGGAATCTAACCCGGGACTCCTGTAACCATAGGTCAGCACGCTAACCATTCAGCCATGGAGCCGAACGGAAATGAAATGGCGCAAGGCATTTTTTTAGTGCCTAGTCGCTCAAAAAAGCAAGAGCGCATGGTATTGTATATTACTAGCAGTTAGTATTTTAACAGATTTAATTTTAATTAGCCGGCCCTGCGATGTAGGGGTAGCGAGCCTGCCTTTTAGCCAGAGGTTCTGGGTTCGATTTCCGGCCAGGACCCGAATCTGAGGGCTTGAACAAGGTCCACTCAGCCTACGTGATTTCAATTGAGAATTGATGAGCTATCTGACGGTGAGATAGCGGCCCCGGTCTAGAAAGCCAAGAATAATGGCCGAGAGGATTCGTCGTGTTGACCACAAGGCACCTCGTAATCTGTAGGCCTTCGGGCTGAGCAGTGGTCGCTTTGGTATGCCATGGCCATTCGGGGCTTTTGGGTCATGGGGCTTGGCTTGGTTAATTTTAATTATTACCTACATGATTCACCTAGCTAAAGACTCTGTGGATATCCACACAAACATTGGATCTATAGGTTCAGTTGTTTCTGAGGAAAGTGCACCTGCGAGAATCTTGAACTATACCATGCACCCTGCCTTATTTGAGCAACTGTTTATAAGCCAACAGCTATAATGAGAAGTTTAAACATTTCTTAATTTATCTTTTAATGTTATTGTTTGTACGTCCTACTAACTACTTTCAGTGGGAAGGCTAATCGGTATTGCCTATTTAGTGGTTTTGTTACTAAATCTGGTGGTTTTGGAAACCCATTTAGAGAGAAAGATTTGCTAGTGGCTTATTTGGTGGTTTTGTCGTAGTTGATGTGAAAAGTGAAAATCCATAGCCTGTTTCCAGTCATTTGACCGAGTCAGGAATGGCACGAATGAAGCCCCATCTAGCGCCGAGGATAAGAAGTGTGCCGGCTGCCCAAGCCTGTCACACTCCTCTGGGGCAATGATAGATGAAATAATATTAGAGAGTGTTGTTGGAATGAAAAGTGACCGGGAAAACCGGAGTACTTGAAGAAAATCCTGTTTCGCCTCCGCTTTGTCAAGCATAAAATCTCACATTTAGTGGCCGGGATTTGAATCACGGAACCCAGCGGTGAGAGGCCGACTCACTGCCGCCTGAGCCACGGACGCTCTAATATTTAACGTAATTTTTCCTACTGTATAATTCCCCAATGCAGTCTTTCGAAGTGAGGCTTCGTTCTCACCTTTCCTTGGCTGGTAATCCATTTCACACCTCGAAGCACGGGAACTTCGTGGCACCACTTATCAATTTGGTGGCATGGCACTTTCCATATTTCTTACTTCCATCGTGATTTACTACGGGCATTGAAAGGTGTGGTGGGGCTGGTGGGGCCCTTGATCCTTCCCCACCCTCATATTCAGCCGTTCAATGCGGGTACGGATGTTTCTCAATTGTTTTTTAACCCAAAGAAGAAGGAGACCACCTCTTCCACCGAATTCGCCGTACTGAGGAACACCTCCGTCGAACCCACCGTTGAGGACTTCACCGCAACACTGGCAAGGATCCCTTACAAGGTAAGCCTACTAACAATAAAAAGATGTCAAAACTATGTGAAAATAAATACTGAAGACTTTATTTTTGAGGTTGAAAGAAAACCGACCATTTGGGATTCTAGGATTGAAGCTTACGCAAAGTAGAAAACTGAAATAAATAGTTAAGTAAATATCTCTCTCTAGAAGAAACAGTGCCCTGCTATGATAACAAAATAGGCCTATCCAAGGAGCATTTTCGCGCGTTAGTAGGGAGATAATTAAAAAATTGCAGAAAGATCAAACACCAGTCTGGCCAATATGGAAAACTTTCTGCACTGAGTCAGGTTTTTTTGCGGATGAAATAATAATAATAATAATAATAATAATAATAATAATAATAATAATAATAATAATAATAATAATAATAATAATAATAATAATAATAATATAGGTAGTTTTGCTCTACCAATATAGATTCACATTTTCCTATGGTTCATTGGGCACCAGACTGCAAGTTTCCGGGATGCTGCAGATATATTTGACATTTCTCTGAGCTCTCTGCATAGAATTATCAGAGGGTTGACTGAAACCTGAAATTGAAAACCTACAACCTGTTTTCTAGTTAATGACCGGGTCAGAGGTGGTATGAATGAAGCCCTCTTCTTGCGACGAGGATAGGAATTGTGCCGGTTGCTGAAGCCTGTCCCACTAGAGGGCTGACTGACAGTATTTATTAGCGACTTATATTCACAAGTGATATGGCCTGCGTTTTAGAGAAGATGGATTTCCAAGCGTCAGTGGTGCCATAGATGACTGTTGAAACAACCAACCCCTCCCCCACATGGCACTACAGCCCTTGAAGGGCCTTGGCCTACCAAGCGACCGCTTCTCAGCCTGAAGGCCTACAGGTTACGAGGTGTTGTGTGGGCAGCAGGACGAATCCCCTCGTCCGTTATTCTTGGCTTTTGAGACCGGGGCCGCTATCTCACCGTCAGATAGCTCCTCAATTCTAATCACGTAGGCTGAGTGGACCTCGAACCAGCCCTCAGGTCCAGGTAAAAATCCCTGACCTGGCCGGGAATCGAACCCACGGATTCCGGGGTAAGAGGCAGGCACGTTACCCCTACACCACGGAGCCGGCTGTTGGAATAAACCTTACATTAAATACATTCACTCTTCTCATTC
This sequence comes from Anabrus simplex, assembly GCF_040414725.1. NCBI lineage: Eukaryota > Metazoa > Arthropoda > Insecta > Orthoptera > Tettigoniidae > Anabrus > Anabrus simplex. The sequence goes on from NC_090270.1 coordinate 198,624,200, forward strand.
ATTTGTTCATTTATTCCTTCAATAATTATCCTGAAAGTCAGCGAGATTGTCCGTGAATGTAATCGAACTATCCCTGAAAGATACTTGGCAACTGCCTTTTCGCGAGCTTGCAAACGGCTTCGGGGTATGTTGAATTTTCATTTAGTGTCACTACCATCATCTTAGTGCTGGTTGACTACTGGTGAATTCTATATCCGTACTAAAGTATACAGAATGGCGGAAAACCGAGCTCGATAGCTGCAGTCGCTTAAGTGCGGCCAGTATCCAGTATTCGGGAGATAGTAGGTTCGAACCCCACTGTCGGCAGCCCTGAAAATGGTTTTCCGTGGTTTCCCATTTTCACACCAGGCAAATGCTGGGGCTGTACCTTCATTAAGGCCACGGCCGCTTCCTTCCCACTCCTAGCCCTTCCCTGTCCCATCGTCGCCATAAGACCTATCTGTGTCGGTGCGACGTAAAGCAACTAGCAAAAAAGAATGGCGAAAATATCGAAGTAATAAGGTAACTTATTCATACACAAGTGAACTACTGTGATCCCTTCGAACAGCGGCCTTCCCCCCGATCACTGATGCCGTAATGAGAGGTCCCAGTGGCGGCATGTGGGTCACTTTCGAACTGAGTAGGCTTCTTAAAAACCTAAACCACAATACGTTAAATAAAATAATCTACATTTTGTAAGTAATGGACTGTATGGTTTTAATCGAAAATCGGTAATCACTTCAATGAAGAGTTGCTTGCTATTTTCAGTATAAATTATTTACAGATAAACGTTTTACAAACTTAATGTGAAATATTTGACATTTAGATTAAACACCTAAACTATCACTTAAAGAGGCCAATGAAGTTACGAATTTCACAACTTGATGATTTGGTCAATACCAATACAAGCACTTAGGAAACTCCTTATTAGCAGAATTGATTGTCCGGAACTACTCAGTCGTACCTCCTTTCAATGTCCAACTATAGCCTCCATCTCTCCCTCTCTCTCTCCTTTCGATTCTGATCTCCTGTAAGAGGTGTTGTGGTCATTATAATATTCCCTGTCATTGACTTCTTCCACATGTATTGATAAATCTCGCTAATCCACCTTGTTAGGACCCTTCCTCGTGGCCTCGGTCCTATGGTTCTTCCTTGAATGATCAACTCCATATTTTCTGGTCCTCACTTCTTTACATAGCCAAAGTGTTTCTGCTGACGAAACCGAACCTGGCCTGAGATCCTCATTTCAGTTTTAAGCTCTTTTAGGATGGAGTTATTTGTGCTGTGATCGGTCCATCTTAATATCCTTCTAGCAAAACATTTCAGTTGCATTGTTCGTATTCGTCTGCTTCTTTCTTAATGTCCATGACTCGCATTGATACATTAGTATGGGGAATTCTAGACAGTTTACAAGTCTTATTTTTAGGTTCCTTCAGGTCCTTCCGCATTGTTATTTTTTCATTGCCGCCTTAGCCGGGTTGCATCTTTGTTTTATTTCTTTTCCTGATGAGCCAGAATTCGTTATCAGAGATACAAGACAGATGTGCTCATTGACAGCTTCGAATCCATCAATCCGCTCTGTTTCTGGATGATTGTTATTCTGACCGTCTACTATCACTATTTTCGTTTTCAATGTGTTCAGTTCTATACCAAGCTCTTGTCTCTCACTTTCAATTAACTGAATGAGACTCCAGTTAGCAAATATTAATTAACGTTCCGAGATCAAGAGCATCACATGAATTCGACATTAAGAATTTGTTCATTTTACAGTTCAATCGGTGCTAACGTAGATTATTCTGAAGCCTTGACACCTTCAATAAAAACGTAAAGAATGTATACATTCTAACACTAAGGTTTCATCTTGATGGATATTTCGAAATTCATACATACTATATTTCATCATTTATTTCTGAACCTTCTGTTATTTTTCTATCTGAGATATTCTGTTAATTTCAGGAATTACTTTCAAAGACTTACTTTGTAATCGATATACTTTGTCTAATAACATTATTTTTTGCTCTTTTTCTTTCTTTCTTTCTTTCTTTCTTTCTTTCATTCCTTTATTGACTTTAGTATTAGCTAATATAGATGAACTGCTTTCGTTAATTGTACACATTAATAAAAACAACGTCAATAATTGTATAGGCTATAGTATACTTCTTCTTTTATTAAGCCTTGTTTTTTACTTCTATTTGGGGTCAGCACTTTCATCCTTCATTCTTTTCCACCACCTCTTTTTACTTAGGGCTTCCTCCTTCCTCCAGCCTCTTTCTCTCTTCAGCTTTTCTTCTGTCCGCTTTAGCTTGGGTCTACCATTCCTTCTTTTTCCCTGTACCTCCAGCCCCCGAACTCCCTACCCCATGTAATTTTCAGGTTTTCGTTCCACATGGCCAAAACACCTCAGTCTGATTTTGTTTCTACCTTTGCAATCCCTACGATGCGTTCATTTCTTATTCTATCAGCGCTTGAAATACCACACATCTACCTTAGCATTCGCATTTCAGCCACCTCCAGTTTCTTTTCCTGAACTTTCCCTGGGTCTCAGCACCATACATTACCGCCGCTCTTACTTCCATCTTATACAAGTTTCCTTTCAATAATCAGCTCACATTTTTGTCTCATAACATTCAACGCATATTCCTCCAATTCCTCCATCCACACTGGATTCGATGAGAATCATCTCCCAGGTATTTAAACCTTCTCGCTCTTTGCAACGTTGCCCCTTGAAGTTTTAGAGAGGTATCTTCTTTCAGCTTCTTGGTCACCATGTATTCGGTCTTTACTCAAATTATTTTCAATCTTTCTCTTCAAGTGCTTTCCTCCATTTCTCCAGCCTTTGCTCCAGTCTATCTCGGTTGGTATCACACAAGACAACATCGTCCGCAAACATCATCCACTATGGCACTTTGGACTTGACGTCGTTCATCAGCACATTTATACCAGGCTGAATAAATATGGATTGAGTGCTGACCCTTCGTGCAAACCAACTTCCACAGAGAACCCTTCTGTTACACCAACACTACTTCTAGCCATTATCATAGCTGCCTTGCACCTTTCCTTATCCAGCCTCACGTACTTCTATAGCAGGGTTTCCCATACTTTTTGTCTCTGAGACCCCCTGAGCATATCACATACATGTCTAAGGACCCCTTAGCCACAGAACGTAATACTACTTTCAGTAAACAAAAAACAAAATTTTGTGATGATACCGTGTTTGATTTTATTCACATAATTTAGGACTAATATTTAATTTTATCGAAAGTTTACTTTAACTTCATTTACATAAAGACGCATTATAAATACACAGGAATTAGAAAACAGTGTGACACTTGGCTAATAATTATAACAGTCTGAATATGGAAACTTGAAAAAATTAACTTGTTGCGGTTGTTGGATCAATGAGACGGATAGTGATGTTTTCCAAAGACCAAGCGTTTTACAAGCGTAGTCACTCGAATTGAAGATCAGTCTCTACATTAGCTCTGTCTCTGTTCTTCGTTTTCATTTGGTATAAGAGCAGAAAAGGTACATTCACAACAGGTATGTTGTCATGAAAGGCATAAAACTCAGTATTTCCTTTCTAGAAATTGCAGGGTATATATCATGGACCCAAAAGTCGACCAGAGACGTTGAGTTGTGATATATTCATGCAACTTCCTGGAGTTAAACATGCCGCTCCATTTGATTCTCCACCCATATCATATTTCAATTTATTTTTCTCTCTACCAAGATACTTCGGCCAGTTGATCTTCCTCTAGGGTGGGCAGTTCATGTTCAGTTTCAAAGAAGGGATTTCTGATCCACGAGATTTTCTCAACCAGATGCAAAAAATGTGTTCTGAGTGTGGCTACTAGTAATTCCAAGTATCTCACAGTTACATCACTTACTCTGCCTTTTAGTCTTTTTTTTCTTTCTTTTTTTTTTCGCTCCTAACTTGTACCATCTATCGGCCATGTTAAGAGTTACATATACTGTATGTAAGTTATACAACAGTGAAGACTTAGGTCCTAAATTTTGTATAATGGTCTATAAAATGCGTGTGTACAATCAAATTTCACTTTTCAAATACAACTTCCATTATTATTGCGGACCTTTTGGATTATCGTCGCGGCCCCCTACGGGTCCGCGGACCACAGTTCGGGAATGACTATTCTAAAGGAGTCCTTTCTCTCTCAGACATCTCCAGGTCTCGTCAGGAGACACTGTCGTATGCCTTCTCCACGTCGATAAACACCATGTTCAGTTCATATATATGTAGTATAGTAATGTATTGTAGCATTGTATGGAATTGTCCTTTTCCTATTTTGTACCCTTGGCAATTTCTGTTACCTTTAGACATAGTGAACATTTTTGTATCGAGCAGACTTGAATGCGGAGTTATGCCTATGTACTCTTTAAAATAAATAAATAAATAAATAAATAAATAAATAAATAAATAAATAAATAAATAAATAAATAAATAAATAAATAAATAAATAAATAAATGCCAGTACAAATAGTGCATGATGTTAAGAGTTCCTTTGACTGGGCTTTCAGAAAACGATGAAAGACCTTCTTTTTAATCAAATTTAGAGGACGATTGCCAATATCGGTAGCACTCAAAGCAATCAAACTCTTTCCATCACTGTATATTTCAATGATTTTTGAAATTAATAATATTTCAAAGTCACAATTTGGTACCCAGTACAAAGAGCGAGTACATGAGGGTCCCAGGACGAGAACTATACCCTTCTACTTATGTGTTTCCGAGAAATGTCCAATGAGTCAGAAAATCTCCCTTGTACTGCACTGGCGGAAGATAAAGTGATCTGTCATGGAGTTGGTTTTTTCCCCATGTCAGAGAAGAAACCCCCTCATCGCGAATAATTTTGAAATTTAAATGGCGTTGATGAATTTAGTGACTGACGTGAGGGTGGGAGGAAAAACTAATATTCGTAACAAACGGGCCTTTTCAGGATTGAATTTTGATATTAATTAGTTAACATTTTGTCTTAAATTTGGAATAGTCCGAAAAATGGGGAGGTAACCAGTTTGAGATCTAATTAGCGGAATACGAAGTTGGACCGCGCGGGTGTTAAAATAACAGAGTCCGAGAAGGAAAATTTCCCATTTTCCATACCACACAAACTGTTCGGTCTCGAATTGATATTTCTGAATTTGTATCCGTTCAGTTGATTATCATCAAGGAAGCAACAGTGAAGAGGAAAAGTGAGCAGCAAACATTCACTATCGCTGGGAATTGCCCAGGAGAGTGTGGTGTGATAACAAGTATAAGTTAAACCGTAGCAGTTTCCTGACTCCTCGTTGCTTTCGATAAGAGGAGTGTGTAGCTAGGAATGAGCATCAGAATGAAGCTATAAGTGGGCTACAATATTAAAATATGCCAAGAAATAATTGATATAAGTACTTAGCTTATCTAATGCCCCTTCCGGTGCGCGCCGCATCAATTTATTTACACACTGCCAGACGTTTCTACCCATATTACGATGTGGCACTTTCAATGACTTTATTCCCATATTATGGTCATAGCATGTGGGTCAGTGTATATAAACTTACGGGGTCTACGCCGGAAATACAGTATAAGATAATATCACCGGCCGCGTAAGCTTACGAATGAAGAGAATTGTGATTGATAATGCTAACCCCTTTAACATCTAGCAGTCGAAGTATTTAGGCTGGTTACATGATTCTTCTCGCATCTCCTATTTCTGATGAGAGTAACTCCATAACTTCGACCCAGTACTTAAGGTACCATCCCAGAAGGTCGCTCGACACTTTTTCATGAGAGTTTCGTCATGCCTATAGTTTCTAAACTACACGATATATTCCAATGGAATAAACGATGATCGACAGACTAAGGATCAATGTATCCATCGTGACTTTGAACTAGAGTGACTAATGTCACCTAGCGATACGCAGAAGGGGGTGAAGGAGTCACGAACTGGTGTCAAACGATTCGTAACGAACCAGACTACAAACACAATTGTTGTACTCGTGTAGTACTAGTAGAAGTTGTTGTTGGGTAATTACGTTTTTAACTTTACTTTATTATCATTTGTGATATTAAGCTAATAGAAAGTCCTAGTGTTAAGTACAGGAAATACTTAAGTTGTGTGTGAATTTGTATATGATGATGCTGGGTTTAGAAAGTTAAACTAGTAGTATTTCTTGTCGTATTTTCTTTCCATGGAATTGCTTGTTGTACTCTTGTTGTTGTAGTGGTGTTGTTGGGTAGTTAGGTTTTAACATTACTTTATTATCACTTGTAATGTTAAGCTAGTAGTAAGCTCAACCTATAGTATTGTAAGCTGTAATGTTAAGCACTGGAAATACTTAAGTTACGTGTGAATTTGTATATGATGATGCTGGATTTAGAATGTTAAACTAGTAATACTTTTTCTTGTAATATTTTCTTTCCATGGATTTGCTTGTTGTACTCTTGTTGTTGTAGTTTTGTTTTCTGTTGTTGTTGTTGTATAATTATGTTTTAACTTTACTCTATTATCACATTACTGTAAGTGACCATTGCCACCGGGATATTTCCCATTTGCGATGTATTTGTTAATAATAATAATAATAATAATAATAATAATAATAATAATAATAATAATAATAAATTAAATTGGAAAAAGCCGGGATGGGTGGCTCAGACGGTTCAGACGCTGGCCTTCTGTTCCAACTTGGCAGGTTCGATTCTGGCTCAGTCTGGTGTTATTTGAAGGTGCTCAAATACGTCAGCCTCGTGTCAGTAGATTTACTGGCACGTAAAAGAACTCCTGCAGGACTAAATTCTGGCACCTCGGCGTCTCCGAAAACCATAAAAGTAGTTAGTGGGACGTAAAGCAAATGACCTTATTAAATTGAAAAGAATGAGAGTAAAGAGAGAAAATTCACAATTTATAATATTTTGTAATATCTGAAGCTGTCTCCTTTCAGTTTAGACTCAGTTAATTTGTAACCGAGCTCGATAGTTGCAGTCGTTTAATTGCGGCAATTATCCAGTGTACGGGAGATAGTGGGTTCGAACCCCACTGTCGGCAGCCCTGAAGATGGTTTTCCGTGGTTTCCAATTTTCACACCAGGCACACTGTACCTTAATTAACAACACGGCCGCTTCCTTTCCAGTCCTAGCCCTTTCCTGTCCCATCGTCGCCAAAAGACCTATCTCTGTCGGTGCGACGTAAAGCCAATAGCAAATAAAGAAGTTAATTGATAACTATTAGGCTTTTCAGTCTGGTGGAGTAGAGACAAAGGAGGACATCGTTAACTTCCAGATTTCATGTTCCTAAATATTAACAGAAATAAACATATTGGCCTGTGATTTGACAGAATCTGAAGATGTTCTTTCCAGAACGAAACATGTTATTCAATTTTAATTAAATTGTTTCTTTTGCAGAGCTTGTCCCTTTCCCCTGAAGTTTATGGTAAATAAATTCTTCTTCTTTTTCTACCGATTTTCCCACACCTGTGGGGACGCGGGTGCGAACTGCGTCGCACATGTGGATTTGGCCCTGTTTTACGACCGGATGCCCTTCCTAACGCCAACCCTGTATGGAGGGATGTAATCGCTATTGCGTGTTTCTGTGGTGGTTGGTAGTGTAGTATGTTGTCTGAATATGATGAGAAGAGTGTTGGGACGGACACATACACCCAGTCCCCGAGCCAGAAGAATTAATCACAAGCGATTAAAATCCCCGACCCGGCCGGGAATCGAACCCGGTACCCTCAGAACCGAAGGCTAGTACGCTGACCATTCAGCCAACGAGTCGGACGTTTATGGTAAATAAATAAATAAATAAATAAATAAATACATAAATAAATAAATAAATAAATAAATAAATAAATAAATAAATAAATAAATAAATAAATAAATAAATAATGAATGAATGAATGAATGAATGAATGAATGAATGAATGAATGAATTAAAAACTGTATTTACTCAAAGTTTGTTCCGATACACTGAAGAGCGTATCAGTTATAACAAATAAAAATACATTCATAATGTCGAAGCATATGCAGGGCAGCTAGGAGCGGCCATAAAAGCAACGATAGAGTACGACGGTTACTATAGCAACCAACAGTTTTACTCTCTATGCGTACATGATGGCTACTCCATGGAGTCGCAGCATAGCGAAGTCCAACATGAACTTGAGTAAATTCGAAACAGACGCTAGTAAAAAGGATTCGAAAGAATACATTCACAATGCAAGGCATATGCAGCTCAAATGGGTGTGGAGCGTAAGAACGAAAAGGCAAGGATGAGGAAGGAAGAGCTGTGGCTATAATAACAGTCCCAATATTTGCCTGATGTAAAAATGGTAAAACTACGGAAAACAATAATCAGGGCTGCCGACGGTGGGTTTCGAACGTATGATCTCTAGAATGCAAGCTACAACTACAGTATATGGCCCGTACAACTCATTCGGTTACACAGTACTATGGTATCAGCTTCTCTTCGCAGAAGCTATTTACTCTAGATTACACTCACCGTAACAACACTTATTATCAAAGCTACATTTCCTCGTACGGTGGCGAGTCGCTTTAATGTTTATAATATTATGAGATGTTATTTCCATCGAAAGCGATATTCTTATTTGTGAGCAAGCCGTGCTCGTGCTTAGCCATATTTGAGTAACGTGTAGGAAGACGAGAACACGCACCCATTCACCGACGAATTTCATTAATAGCGAGCAAAGAGTTGCAAGGAAGATACTTTTACGGTATTTCCATTTTCGAACCAATATTCAAACTTTAAACGACGTCTAGCTTAACACCGGTTGAACATTCTTTATGCAATGGAAGATCGTGCTCGACTTAGACGTTGTTTAGGTAGACGTTGTCTAAGACAACACTAGTCATCGTTTCTGCAATCGGCTCAAAGAACTCGGCGAAGAGAAGAAAAACAATGCATGAAAAAGACGAGCATTTATTAGCATTTTAGTGCACTTAGGTATTGAATTCAATTAAATCCTTTTGGGACTAGATTGCTAACATAATAACCTAGCAATGTCACATAGTGGAAATTCGGGTACGTCTCCCCTTAAATAAATGTTAAATAATTCTATAGGAAGGAATGGAATGGAATGTTGTATTGCTTTTAGCGCCGGGAGTTTCCGAGCACAAGTTCGGCTCGCCAGGTGCAGGTCTTTTGATATGACTACCGTAGGCGACCTGCGCGTCGTGATGGGGATGAAATGATGATGAAGACGACACATACACCTAGCTCCCGCGCCAGAGAAATTAACCAATTATGGTTAACATTCCCGACCCTGCCGAGAATCGAACCCGGGACCCATGTAATCAAAGGCCAGCACGCTAACCATTTAGACATGGAGCCGGACTATAGAAAGGAAGCTATGCATATACACACTTCACTGAATATATTTTGGTCCTTTAGTTTAAAAAAAAAACCGCTATGCATCTGGTTCACCTGTTTATTAGCACAGTCCACTCCGTTGGTAATACCCATGTGTTGTTGAACTCTTCTCTTTAAACTCACTGCAATTTGCACGCGTAGCCGTTGCTGCAGAATGATCTAACAATATTGATGATTTGACTTTGTATAGTGAAGTTCCAGGGCATAGGTTCAAATGTTACCCAGGAAAGGTTACTGAGGATCATTCTAGATACATACGTTTAGTCATGTAATTTGCAGTATGTAACAGTTATATGCCATAGGTGTGAAAAAATTATAAATTCCTTAACGGCAACCGGAAATGAACATTACAGAGGTGTCAGTGTCATATTAACGGATGTTTGAAGTTAAAACTGTACTATCCCTACAATAGGATGGTAATTCATTCCTTAAACCTGTCCGTTCACTTCCGTCAAGACTGATTTTGATTGGAGGAGGCTACGATCAGTCAGTTCTCAACTAGGTTGTATCAACTACCATTAATCTTTAATTTAACATCTTGATGACGGATGTCGAGTATCGAAGTGTTACATGCAATACTGCGATGCACTTGCCACCAATTGCTAACACTTTTAACTTTAACGCTATATATTAGGTTCATCATCATTATCATCATGTCCGACTCGTTGGCTGAATGGTTAGGGTACTAGCCTTCGGTTCAGAGGGTCCCGGGTTCGATTCGCGGCCTGGTCGGAGATTTTAACCTTCATTCTTTAACCCCAACGGCTCGTAGGCTGGGTGTTTGTCTGTCCCCAACATATCTGCAACCCACACACCACATATAACACTATCCTCCACCACATTAACACTCAGTTATCTACACATGGCAGATGCCGCCCACCCTCATCGGTGGGTCTGCCTTACACGGGCTGCGCCCGGCTAGAAATAGCCACACACTAAATTAAATTATTAATTGATCAATGTACGACGTAAGGCCACGGCCGCTTCCTTCCCTCTTCCTTGTCTATCCCTTCCAATCTTCCCATCCCCAACCAAGACCCCTGTTCAGCATAGCAGGTGAGGCCGCCTGGGCGAGGTACTGGTTGTATTCCACAGTTGTATCCCCCGACCCAAGGTTTCACGCGCCAGGACACTGCCCTTGAGACGGTGGAAGTGGGATCCCTCGCTGAGTCCGAAGGAAAAACCAACCCTGGAGGGTAAGCAGATTAAGAAAGAAAGAAAGAAAGAAAGAAAGAAAGAAAGAAAGAAAGAAAGAAAGAATGCACGACGTTTAAAGTACAGGTAAATACAGTCGAACCTCGATATCTCGAATCACCTCGGAAGCTGAATGTTACTTCGAGTTATCGACATTTCTAGACATAGAGAATTACCGCCTTTTAGGATTGCACGTAATCGAATCACGTCTAACAACGGCTTGATACTGTCATAGGTGTCATTAAACCATATAAAATAAACTCGAAATATTTTGTCATTTTGCTTACAACACTTGTTATAGCAGGTCGTTGAAGACAGAATACGTACAGCAGAGAAACATCTTTTTCACTCTCCAGCTTCTTTCCTTCCACATAGTTTCCAATGACAGTTAATTCTGTAAAAAACATTTAGATTCTACTGAGTCTATAGGTAGGATCGAAGACGAGTCAGTGTACTTAACGCCCTGTCTATACTGCTAATAATAAGAGTTGCTGTCTGACATTTCTTAGGGGGATGTCCGTTTACTGCCTGCCGGGGCGGAATAAAGGGAGTGGCTGTGTGGTTGCCATGGAAACGAGGGTGGGGCAACTGCGGTTGCCATGGAAATAAAACTTCAGGGCAGCTCGTCTTGCTGGGAGTTGCCAAACCTGTCACTGTCACTGATAAGAACCTGATTGTTTGTATAAGAGTGATCGCAAATGGGACGACACCGCATGGCCACGTAGTCTACAACAGATCACAGCGGTCAGAATGAAGGAGTGAACAAGTGAGCCGGAAGCGAGGGGTAAGAGCATGTAGAAAGGAATGCTGGAATGTGGCAACATCGTGAAATGGCACGTGCAGTGCTCCTCCCTCCAACATTACCTGTCAGACACCAACTTTAGTTAAGTCTAGTATAGTGACGATTCAGAAGAGGGTTCATATAGCTCCAACTGCCTATGGTCAACGGATCAGTGGTGGACAGTGTTAAGGAACAATAACACACAAACCTTAGATGTCGTATTGCAGAGTTAATGTTGTACGCAATTCGAGTTGCAGAATATTTTCAGTGTCTCTGGTGGAAACATTTCCTTGGAGAAATGGAGAAATTCGTGTAATCAAATTTCGAGTACCGGTAATAGAGAAATAAATACACGTGAAGAATACAACATATGGCAGGGAAATTGACATTTATTATTTCGAGGTACTGCAAACTCGAGTAATGGAGATTCGAAATATCGATATTCGACTGTACAAAAATTATGTCCGCATTATGATTTGAGTTTACTATAATATTGAAAAACAGCTGCAACAAAATACCGGTAAGCACTTAGGAAAGAAGAACACAAGTGTACATATGAATGACGGGATATTGAAAATGATTGTCTTCGAATGTCAGTGCTAGCAGGGTTTGTACTAGTCTGTTCCCGATTCCTGTTCAGTTAAAACTCTTCTATTCTATACCCCAAATTAAGATTTAAAAAACGGAATGCAAAAGCTGTAGATCTCAAATATAGTGAATGGTTCCTAAAACTCGGCATTAGAGAACTAGGCCAATATTTCATTATTGAGATTCCATAAAACCTGGTTTCAAAAGTAGGCTATTTTTTTTTCAAGTTATCTTTGGATTGTCCTTGCATCCAACGAGAATTACATTTTTCAAAAGTAGCGGAACAAGTGAACGTCATCAACTAACAGATTCTGAATATTTTGAAACGTGATACAGTAAGGTACATTTGCATTAACTCCATAGAATGCGATGATTGTTCAACGAAACGGTACGTTAACTTTTGAATGTTTAACCCTTTTCATCCTTCAGGAATCTCAAAAGGTGAATGCATCGTAATCTTCGTCACAATCTGAGTACTAATGCTGCTTTAAGCAATGGGGCGAGATGGAGTGTTGTAAAACTAGACAAAGATATTCTTATGAGGAAGTTCTTTTCTTTTTTTGCTGTTTGCTTTACGTCGCACAGACACAGATAGGTCTTATGGCGACGATGGGATAGGAAAAGCCTAGGAATGGGAAGGAAGCGGCCGTGGCCTTAATTAAGGTACAGCCCCAGCATTTGCCTGGTGTGAAAATGGGAAACCACGGAAAACCATCTTCAGGGCTGCCGGCAGTGGGGTTCGAACCTACTATCTCCCAGATGCAAGCTCACAGCTGCACGCGCCTAACCGTACGGCCAGCTCGCCCGGTGAGGGGAAGTTCTAATGGGCTCAGTTTTAGGCACAACGTGTTTTAATTCAGGAACAGATTTTACAATCCTGCCATACCATTCGTTCTTAGAGGCAATTTCCTCTAAAGTTAGCCTCTTTCTACTATCAACATATCTCGGAGACAATAATTTTACATATAGTTGGGACAAATATCTCCACTCCATTGTTCAGCCATGGACAAATATATAGGCTACAGCTTTCTCAAGAGTTCGCAGCTCCATAGATGTAAACGTACGACCCCATTCTACAATATGGTTCATAAAGAAATTTAGTAATAGCTGTTGTTGTTGCTGTTTGAGTCATCAGTACATAGACTGGTTTGATGAGGTTCTCCATGCCATTCTATCCTGTGCTAACCTTTTCGTTTCTACGTAACTGCTGCATCCTACATCTGCTCTAATCTATTCGTCATATTCATGCCTTGGTCTACCCCTACCATTCTTACCGCCTACGCTTCGCTCAAAAAACCAAAAGCACAAGTCCTGGATGTCTTAAGATGTGTCCTAACATTCTATCTCTTCTTCTCGTCAAATTTAGCCAAATTGTCCGGCTCCATGGCTAAATGGTTAGCGTGCTGACCTTTGGTCACAGGGGTCCTGGGTTCGATTCCCGTCAGGGTCGGGAATTTTAACCTTAATTGGTTAATTTCGCTGGCACGTGGGCTGGATGTATGTATCGTCTTCATCATCATTTCATCATCATCATCACGACGCCCTGGTCGCCTACGGGTGTCAAATCAAAAGACCTGCATCTGGCGAGCCGAACTTGTTCCTCGGACACTCCCGGCACTAAAAGCCATACGCCATTTCATTTTTAGCCAAATTGATCTTCTTTCACCAATTCGATTCAGTATCTCTTCAGTAGTGATTCAACCTATCCATCTCACCTTCAGCATTCTTTTGTAACACTACATTTCAAAAGCTTCTATTCCCTTTCTTTATGAGCTACTTATCGTCCATGTTTCACTTCAATACAATGCCACACTCCAGACGGAAGTCTTCAAGAAATCTTTCTAATTCCTATATCATTGTTCGAAGTGAGCAAATATCTTTTCTTAAGATAGGCCTCCCTTGCCTGTGCTAGTCTGCATTTTATGTCCTCTTACTTCTGCCATTATTAGTTATTTTACTACACAAGTAACAATGTTCATCCACTTCCTTTAAGACTTCATGTCCTAATTTAATATTTCCTGCATCACCTGCCTTCGTTCGACTGCACTCCATTACTTTTGTTTTGGACTTATTTATTTTCATCTTGTACTCCTTTCCCATGACTCCGTCCATACCATTCAGCAAATTCTCCAGATCTTCTGCAGTCTCAGATAAAATAACAATATAATCAACAAATCTCAGGGTTTTGATTTCCTCTTCTTGGATTGTGATTCCATTTCCAAGTTCCTCTTTGATTTCCTTTACTGCCTGTTCTACAAAAACATTGAAAATAATATCTGTTATCATTCTATAAATTGGTGTGCATATAACATGGGAAGTGTATCTTTTATTCCTAAGATACATTAACATGTTCATTTAAATTATTCATTTACATTTCACATACTAACTTGGCCTTACGTACTAGTATTTAATAACTTCGTGTGGCTATTACTACTCTGCTTCAGCCCTTGTAAGGTAGACGCTGCGGTGAGGGTGGTGGCGTCACCTGTCGTGTATATGAATGTGGTGGTAGGTAGTGATTTCTGTGGAGTTCAGGTTGCAATAATGTTGATGATCCCGAGGCTCGCGATGAAAATCCCACAACCTGACTGGGAATCGAACCCAGCGCCCCCAGGCTCGAACATCAAAGCTGCATCCAGGCCTACCAATTACGAGATGTAAAACCGATTACATTATCATGGTGATGCGACGTCTTTCAGCGTTAAGGCTGCGAGACTCCATAAATTAGCTGAGTGCCTCCATAACCCCCTATCAGCAACTAGCTCTGTGGCCTCGTTTTATTCCGTAAATACAGTACTGAGTCTACCCATGGTCGCCATATCTTCCTCCGCTTCTCTCACCCACCACGGTAAAAAATAAATTCTACGTTCAATGGAAATAGGGGCTGCTTGGCCGAGGCGGTAAATGCGTGCTCGGTTCACGGAACGTGGGTTCGATTCCCTGTCAGGAAGTCGAAAAATTTAAGAAATGAGACTCCACTTCTGGAGGTGCATATGGCCCTGAGGTTCACTCAGCCTACAACTAAAATGAGTACCAGGTTAATTCCTGGGGGCAAAGGCGGCCGGGCGTCGAGTTAACGACTCTACCACATCAAGTGCCGAGGTTACGAATAGTGGAAGCCTTTATCTTCCACTCTTCCATGGACCTTCATGGCCTGTACGGATATCACTTTGCTTTGCTTTGTTCAATGGAAATACAATCCGAGCCCTGTTACTTATTATCATTTCGACATTCGAACAGTGCAGCTACTTCGACTTTGAGAAAACTACAGACGGATTTCTGAAACTTTACTTCTCCAGAAAAGGGCATTGCGTATTGTAACAAAATCTCCTATGATGGCTTACTGTACGCCTAAATTCATTAAGCTGTCCGTTGTGACTGCTGTGAACGCATTTATTTATAATGCACTTCTTAACGTAACTGCGGAAACAGACATAATTAAGCTCAAAAGTGACGTTCATAAATATAATACCAGGTTACCTAACCAAGCTGACGTGCCTCTAGCCATTGCTCAGTTGAAGATGTTTAACAAACTGCCTTCAGACCTAAAAGAAATGCCATCTAAAATATTCAGAAATAAACTTAAGAAGTGGTTACTCACTGCAGGAACACAATCGAATCAATGAATTTGATACATATTGAAATTACAATTTGTTATTAGTTTGTGTGTGTACTGTATATTTTGGTTTTACTTTTACGATGTATATTGTATGTAACATACTTAATGACTGAATACAATTCTATTCTGTTCAGACCTACTGTGTAGCGGACGTAACGGTTCAGTTTCGAAGAACCGCAAAACTTGGTGAAATTATCATTCATTGTAAATTAAATTCAACGTTCAATGGAAATACGTTTCGAACCCTGTTATTTATTATTTGAGGCCCTGAACTGTGCAACTCCTTAGGTCTACCGTGTAGCAGACGTAATCGTTCAGCTATAAAAATCCTCATACTGTAACATTCCCATCATGACACTGCTGTTAATGAGTCTAAAAGCTTCCTTCATACTCACTAGACCTCGGCGTGGGCTGTTCGTTTTAGGGACTGTCATTCCTCCGTGCACTGGGAATGGTTTTTTGGCACTGGTCGCTTCCTGCGAGCGTTTATCTGACATATCACACGTCATTCTTGACACAGCTGTCAGAAAGCCTTCTTCATCTTAGCGCCTCTGTTCAAGCTGACTTGAGCAGGATACTGGTTCGTGAGGAGAAGTTTGCTATTTAGACACAGACTCTGATCCTCTTGAGAAATCACTAGGAAAGGGAACAGGTGTCTCATTTTTCTTGATATCAAATCACTTCTTCCTCTTCTAAATAGTAACATTTACTGCTTGAAGACGCCTGTAGGAAGCAAAAGGTTTCTATTCCATGGGAAAGAATGGTTAGCTGCATACTCGCTTGCCGTTGTCCTGTTGAATTAATACTGTACTAATTTATATTGTAAGTGAAGTGCACTATAAGTCCATGCATTTCTAAAGATGAGGATCAGTTCTAGAATATCGGCTTCGTAATGGCAATATCAAGTCCGACTGAAGCAATCGTATTTTTGACGGGCAGAAAAACGTCCTCTCGACACTAAATGCCGTGCAATATCGGCATGTATAATATCTATGATGACACATTTGGTGTTTATTTGGTAAAATTAATTGAAAATTAGCTATTAATTGCCCAGTAGAGATCCATAGAGATCCATTTATCTGCCTTATGGGGACTTCGTGGTTGTTGAGAACAATTACTTTATGCGAAGTTGTCCTCTGGAGAAATTCGTACTTATTTAGAAACGATTATTTTGAAAGAAGTTGTCTTCTGGAGGAATTCGTAATTGTTTAGAAGCAATTGTTTTAAGAGAAATTGCCTTTCTGGAGGAATTCGTAATTGTTTAGTAACAATTGTTTTAAGAGAAGTTGCCTTCTGGGGAATTCACACTTGTTTGGAACAATTGCTTTAAGCAAGTTATTCTCTGCAAAAAATCGGACATGTTTAGATACAGTTATTTTGAGAGATTTGTCTTGTGGAGGAATTTGTAACTTATTAGTTTAGAACAAATTGCTTTAAGAGAAGTTGATTTCTGGGGGAATTCGTTCTTATTTAGAACAATTCCTTAAAGGGATGTTGCTTTCTGGGAGAATTTCTGCTTGTTTAGAATTAATCGCTTTAGGCGAGGTTGCTTCTGGGAGAATTCGTTCTTGTTTAGAACAATTGCTTTAATAGAAGTTGACCTCTGGAGAAATTCTTACTTGTTTAGAAACAGTTGCGTTGAAGGAAGTTGTCTTCGGGAGGATATACTCTTTTAGAAATAATTGCTTTGAGTGAAGTTGTCATTTGGAAAAACTCGATCTTGTTTGGAAACAAATGTTTTGAGGGAATATTTCTTCCGAAGGAATTCGTACTTATTCAGAGCAATTGCTCAGAGAGAAATTGTCTTCTGGTGGAATTTGCACCTGTTTAGAAACAAATAGTTTAGGAGAAGTTATCTTCTAAAGGATTTCTTACTTGTTTAGAAATGATTGATGTAATAAAAGTTGTCCTTTGGGGGATTTCTTGCTTATTTAGAACTAGTTGCTTTAAGAGAAATTATCCTTTTGACGATTTCTTACTTGTTTATCAACAACCGTTATGAGAGACGTTGCATTCTGCGAAATTCGCACTTGTTTAGGCACAATTCCTTTAAGAAAAGCTGATATCTTTGCAAATTCTTATTTGTTTAAAAACAATTGTTTTAAAAGAAGTCGTCCTCTGAGGGAACTTGTACTTGTTTAGAAACAATTATTGCTTCAAGAGAAGTTTGTCTTCTGGAGGAATTCATACTCGTTCAGAAATGTACAAATGCCGATACTGCACGAAATTTATGAACAAAGTATGAAAATATGCAAAAATCCATCTTATATTCATGAAAAGAAATGTTGATAATTACGTAAATCTGCAAACTTTATTTTCTTTATATTAGTATCAGAATCATCATCTTAAACTTCGAACAACTACTACAACATATTTGCAACTTGTGATGAATTTTCATTCACAAACACACAGTCATGAGACTCTAGTGAATACAATCGGCATTGCCAGGCCATTTCTCCAACTCTCCTGCTATGGAGTGAACGATATTTGCGAGTCGAGTCGTCGTGAAGTGCGTGATACCGGAGGGGAAATCTGCATGCGTGCACGAACAGGCAGAGGAAAATTAGGAGAAAGTTTTTACACATCTTGTGCATACCAATTGTGCAATATGATAATGCGTCACGGTGTTGATTACGATCATTACAGGGATGATCCCACTGTAGTGTCTGAAGGAACACTTCCGCCCTCCAGAAGAGAACAATAGCTACTCCCCTCCTCCTATCAATCTAGCGCCTGAGTTTTGGAAGTGACCTCATTTAAACGTCAGTTACACAGACTACAGACCGTATAGAACTACGGAGTTTCAAGCACGTACATCATCGTTAAAGACCTTTTAAACACCGAAAATAAGAGGAAGCACTAGATTCGAACATAAGAGTTTCAGGATCATAAAATAAGACATTGACTTATTTCACCATAATACACCGATCGTTTGTTGTGAAGAATTCAGCCTCAAATTGACTTTTGGATTATCTAAAGGAATGCACATAGTTTGGTTTTTACTATAACGTGTACAGTTTGTCCCTTCACATGTCGTTCAGGGTTCCGCAAGTGTTTGTACTGGGACCAATTCATTTATTATAATCATACATGACTTTTG
Source organism: Anabrus simplex (assembly GCF_040414725.1). Classification (NCBI taxonomy): domain Eukaryota; kingdom Metazoa; phylum Arthropoda; class Insecta; order Orthoptera; family Tettigoniidae; genus Anabrus; species Anabrus simplex. The sequence continues at coordinate 198,642,838 of NC_090270.1, forward strand.
TTCTTTAAACTTAGGCATCTGGCTATCATCATGTGTTGATTACACTACGTTTTTAGGCATGTTGAAAGCCTGGATTCTTTAAAATCTTCAAAGTTGAGAAATATCAGGTGCAAGAATCTCTTGGATATGTATTCGACGGGATATTGGCTGGATGGCCACACAGAGCGCAGAGTTTGAAACAAGCAAAGAAATCTCTCCACTCCCCTTGAACGCCCGTGGAGCAATTACAGTGCAAACAATTTAAGACGTAATCCTGCGAAGATTCAGGTGTGTGCCTTTCGCCTGAGAAATAAGGAAGTACATAGTAAGCTCAAAATATCATGGGCAGGTATTGAACTACAGACTTGTAACACTCCAAATATCTGAGAGTAACGCTTGAGAGAACCCACACATTTAAGAAGTGCATGAAGTGCAAAACGAAAGTTTCCGAACGAAATAACCTGACGCGTCAAACTGTCAGGTTACTATTTATGATGACTGAAACTTAGTAAGTGATATGAGAGAGAGAGATTTGCTTTACGTTGCACCGACACAGATAGGTCTTATGGCGACGATGGGATAGAAAAGGCCGCGGAATGGGAAGGAAGCGGCCGTGGCCTTAATTAAGATACAACCCCAGCATTTGCCTGATGTAAAAATGAGAAACCATGGAAAACTATCTTCAGGGCTGCCGACAGAGGGGTCCTAACCCACTATCTCCAAGATGCAAGCTCACAGCTGAGCGCCCCTAACCGCACGGCCAGCTCGCCCGATAGTAAGTGGTTTAAGGTCACACAACCTCACATAGCCTTTCGGCGACGATAGGGTAGAAAAGGGTTACGTCTGCGAAGGAAGCAGAGGTGGACTTGATTGAGATACAGCCTGAAGTAGAAATAGGAAACCGCAGAAAACATCTTGTAAGCTGCAGATAGTGGGGTTCGAACCTGCCATCTCCTGGATGCAAGATTATAGCTACATGCCCCATACTGCGCAGCCAACTCGCTCGGTAATATTAATGTACTGAACTCAATGTACTCTTGGTACTCTGCACCAAGTGAATGCTGTATGAATGCGATGAGTCGACAGGCAAAGACCTCATAGATTATGCGATACAAGGAAAATATTAAAACTCATTCCAGTAATATTTGACAGTGATTGTTTGAGTAGAAGTTAGAATTATTATTTACTTCAGGATGGACAGAGGTGTGGTTGAAACAGTAAATTTTTGCATTTTTGTTACTTGATTGTCCTATGTTGCAGACGAATCTTAATTGTTATTCGTATGCTGCTCTAAGGGGAGTATATGAATATTGTTACTAATGTTGCATAATAACTGGTGATGGTAGAAATAACTAGGACATACAAAGTAAAGTAGTTCAAGCACGGAATGACTTTCTTAGGAAAATAACTTTTCTCACCTCACAGGTAGAAATGGTTGAGAAAGATGTTTTGTTTTCTGTGGAATGTCGCTCTGTATGGAAGTGAAACACTAACAATAACTGGCATACTATTGAAAAGAATAGAAGCTTCTGAAATGCGATGTTTCAGAAGAAGAGTGAGGGTAATGTGGGTAGATTAGGTCACAGGGGAAGATAGGCTTACAGTAAATCAAGCTGAGGTTGGAAAGGCCAGATTTATCAAAAAGGAGAGAGAGATTGGTAGGACACATGTTGAGGCGGTTGCACGCGAATTCGACCCAAGCGAGAATGGTTGGGAATGAAGCTTCGGCCAAAATACCTCTACTAACTCGGCCCTGGCTATGCTGACATGTCTGAGATTTCCACATATATACACAATCATCTAACATGAATTTTGCTGTAAAGGCAGTAGATGAATGTTGTTACTGAGGTATACAACCCGGAGGAGAAGAAAAAGAAAATACAACTATATTTCACAAAATTATTATAAATAGAACGACTCGGAAATCAGCAAATTTCTCTACGATTTTTTGGACTACCACTGCTGAAGCCTGAAGGAATTTGTTACGGAAATGCCAAACAACAGGCAAATGGAACAATTTTGTGACTTTATACTGAAAGCTTATAAAGACGAATGCAGGCTCTTTCCCCCAACCATGTGCGTCGATTTCACTGCAAGCTCCGTACGTGCATCTGCGAAACCTTTCATTTCAAACTCAACGGGATGGTTTATTCTCCTCATCCTCACAAAAAGTTTAACATACCAGCAATGAAATACCAGTGCTGACAGTCCTGAGTCCGTGTAAACTGGAAAGAAAAATATTGTTGGTTATGAATATCCTCCTTGCCGAATTAGTTAACAGGTTCGGGCGAATTATGTTACATTTGCAAGATTTTGGGATGAATGACCAAACTCCGGTTTAGGAGGAAAATATAGGTAGCTTACAAGATGATTATCTGTGATTTTCCATTTCTACTCCAGGACAAATACTAGGTATAGGTAATTGTGCAGAAAAGATGAGGTTGACACAGGAGAGGGTAACATGGAGGGCTGTATCCAACTGATCTATAGGCTGGTAATCCAAACAATAATTGCTTTATCTCCCCATCTTCCGCTAACAGATTCCTTTCAAAATCTATTGCCCAGTAAACATAAGACTAAGAATACACATTTTCAGTTCGTCTGATACCATAGTCTACTATTGTTCTAAAGTAGGGGTTTCCTAATGGTGGTCCGCCAAGGCATATTTTGCGGCACGCGAGGGCTTTTTAAAAAGTAATATTTAAAAAATGTGAAGAAATTTCCAAAAAATACTTCATAGCTCGTTCAAAAATATATTCATGTTCATACCCTTTATAGACCCAAGTCAGAACTAATTAATTCTTTAATGTTATTTCCTGTCATTAAGGATTGACTTGGTCTGAATATATTACTTTTTATTTAAAATAAAAAATCCAAACTTCGGTGGAATATGAGCCCTCACAAATGACATTGCTTGATCTTAACCATTAAAAAAATGGCTATGAGATCCATACCAAGTCATGAACTCCACGCCAACCACACTGTGGACATTTTATGCAACGTAGCATGCAAAGAATACCAAGAAATTGCCATTGGTGCCATTGGTGCCATTGGTGTCATTGGTGCCATTGGTTCATGGTGTGGGTTACTGTAGTCACGTCCTAGTTCGTGAACCATGGGCAACGGCTGAGTGGCCTAGTAAGTGGTCCTGAGAGTCGGGATACCAGTTGCTATGGAATGGGAGTGGGCATCTCGGACATATTCTGAGTCATGGCCCTCCTTGTGCTCAGGCGGCTAGGACTATACAATTCACCGGTGGTCCATAACCTGTTAGAGGAGAGATCCTCACTTGGGCTATGTGCAAGTAGGGTAGCATCCTGCTTTATGAATTGACCGAGCTCTGAACATTTTAAGCAAGCTTCAGACATGGGAGTAACGGAATTTCACTCTTATTTGACAGACGAGGGACTCCTTGGAAACAACTTGGCGAGCGAAATGGAATTCGATGGGCAGCTATCAATATTAACGAGGCTTATGGAAGAAAGAAAGTAGAACTGGCTGAGTCAGCAAAGAGGATCCATTTGGATGTGCTAGGAGCAAGTGATATTCGGGTAAGTGGAAGTAACGAGGAAGAGATAGGAGATTATAAAGTGTACTTGAAGGGTGTTAAAAAGGGAGGGCAGAGTGTGGAGTAGGGCTGTTTATCAGGAATACTATTGCACGCAACATAGTTTCTGTTAGGCACGTAATTGAGCGAATGATGTGGGTAGATTTGGCATTTGGAGGAATCAGGACGAGAATTGTCTCAGTGTATTCACCATGTGAGGATGCAGATGAGGATGAAGTTGACAAGTTTTATGAATCCTTGAGTGATATCGTAATCAGGATCGACAGTAAGGATAGGATAGTGCTAATGGGCGACTTCAATGCGAGGGTTGGATGTAGAACTGAAGGATACGAAAGGGTGATTGGTAGATGCAGGGAAGATATGGAATATAATAGGAATGGGAAGCGTTTGCTGGACTTCTGTGCTAGTATGGGTTTAGCAGTTACGAATACATTCTTCAAGCATAAGGCTATTCACCGCTACACGTGGGAGGCTGGTGGTACCAGCTCCAAAATAGACTATGCCATAACTGACTTCGAATTCCGGAGGTATGTTAGGAATGAACGAGTTTTTCGGGGATTTTTCCATGATACAGACCACTATGTGATCTTTAGTGAACTAAGTATCTCTAGGCCTAAGATCAAGTGAAATCTGTCTGCAAACGAATAAGGGTAGAAAATCTCCAGGACGAGGAAATTAGATAGAAGTACATGTATATGATTAGTGAAGAGTTCGAAAGAGTGTACAGTAAGCAGGTTCAGGATATAGAAAGTGAATGGGTGGCATACAGGGATGCTGTAGTAGAAACAGCAAGAGAATGCCTAGGAACGACTGTGTGTAAAGATGGGAAAAAGCGAACATCTTGGTGGAATGTTGAAGTGAGAGCAGCTTGTAAACGTAAAAAGAAGGTTTATTAGGAATGGCACCAAAAAAGGGCCGACGCAGACAGGGAATTGTACGTAGATGAAGGAAACGGAGTGAAACAAATAGTTGTTGAATCCAAAACTATATTGTGGGGACATTTTTGTAATAACCTCGAAAGGCGAGGTCAAGCAGCAGGAAAACCATTCTGGACAGTAATAAAGAATATTTTGAAAATCTTCTCAGCGTAGAAGGAAATCTTCGTGGTGGTGTCACGAACAACGGAGCTCATGAAGAGGAGGAAAATGATGATGGTGAAATTATGTTTGAGGAAGTGGAAAGGATGGTAAATAAACTCCATTTTCACAAAGCAGCAGGAATAGATAAAATTAGGCCTGAAATTGTGAAGTATAGTGGGAAAGCATGGATTAAAAGGCTTCATAGAATAATAAGATAAGCATGGAGTGTTGGTAAGGTACCTTCAGATTGGACAAAAGCAGTAATTGCACCTATCTATAAGCAAGGGAACAGGAAGAATTGTAACAACTAACGAGATTATTTCATTGATTAGTATACCAGGCAAAGTATTCTCTGGCATCTTGGACGGGAGGTTGCGATCAGTGGTTGAGAGGAAGTCGGATGAAAACCAGTGTGGTTTCAGACCACAGACGGGTTGTCGGATTAGATTTTCAGTATGCGGCAGGTAATTGTAAAATGTTACGAGAGGAATGGACAGTTGTGTTTATGTTTCGTAGATCTAGAGAAAGCATTTGACAGGGTGTCAAGGGAAAAGATGTTCGCCATACTGGGGGGCTTTGGGATTAAGGGTAGATTATTAAAATTAACCAAAGGCATTTATGTTGATAATTGGACTGTAGTGAGAATTTATTGTAGAATGAGTTCTTGGTTCAGGGTACTTACAGGGTTTAGACAAGGCTGTAATCTTTCACCTTTGCTGTTCGTAGTTTATATGGATCATCTGCTGAAATGTATACAGTGGCAGGGAGGTATTCAGTTAGGTGGATATGGTGTAAGCAGTCTGGCCTATGCTGACGACTTGGTCTTAATGGCAGATTGTGCGAAAGCCTGCAGTCTAATATCTTGAAACTTGAAATTACGTGCAATGAGTATGGTATGAAAATTAGCCTTTCGAAGACTAAATTGATGTCAGTAGGTAAGAAATTCAACAGAATTAAATGTCAGATTGATGATACAAAGCTGTAACAGGTAGATAATTTTATGTATTTAGGTTGTGTGTTCTCCCAGGATGGTAATATTGTGAGGTTGAATCAAGGTGTAGTAAGGGTAATACAGTGAGCTCGCAGTTGCGATCAACAGTGTTCTGTAAGAAGGAAGTCAGCTCTCAGACGAAACTATCTTTACATCGGTCTGTTTTCAGACCAACTTTGCTTTACGAGAGCGAAAACTGGGTAGACTCATTATATCTTATTCATAAGTTAGAAGTAACAGACATGAAAGTAGCGTGAATGATTGCTGGTACAGACAGGTGGGAACTATGGCACTAGGGTACTCGGAATGAAGATATAAATGTTAAGTTAAGAATGAACTCCATGGATGAAGCTGTACGCACAAACCGGCTTTGGTGGTGAGGTCATTTGAGACGAATGGAGAAGGATAGGTGACCTAGGAGAATAATGGTCTCTGTACTTGAGGGTAAGAGAAGTAGAGGGAGGCCAAGAAGACGATGGTTAGACTCAGTTTCTAACTATTTAAAGATAAGATGTATAGAACTAAATGAGGCCACAGTTGCAAATAGACGATTGTGGCGACGTTTAATAAATTCACAGAGGCTTGCAGACTGTGTGCCGATAAGCATAACGATCTATATTGATAATGTATGTATGTATGTATGTATGTATGTATGTATGTATGTATGTATGTATGTATGTATGTATGTATGTATGTATGTATGTGTGGTGTAAGAAGTGGTTTCAATTCTTCGTTCTTCTCTCATTGGTAATACTAGCTGGTACTCAGTGCTGCGCACTCGAAAGATTTTCAGGGACGTACTCCTACAAGTACTTTGCTGAGATTTTAGGCTGTTACAACTGTATATCATTGCTACCTTCACACTCCTCCTACTAAATTGTCCTACTTGGAGTTTTATTTTGACTACATTTATTAATTTCAGTTTGTTAGTTATTTTTTCCCTTTTTATCATTTGTCAAATATCATTTAAAATTATATGACATTGTTGGGTGCTCTTCTTCCAAATTCAATTGTCGCAGGAATAACAGTGTTTATTTTTAATTTCACTCTTTTATGCAATTGTAAAATAGTGTTTTAGGTAATTAAAATTATTAGGGGCAAATGATCTCTAAAACACGACGCCCCGAACAAGTAGCATTAACAAAATTTATTGAACGTTCGTTTCAGTTGAATTATGCGTACTGGTACCTCTGTTCAATTTGCGGAATTTTACGGAAATTGGCCTACTGGTACTATTAAATTGGGGCCCGCTATCATGGCTATGATTTTCGATGTGGCCCTCGAGCTCTTACAGAGTGGAAATCCTTGTTCTAAAATCTAAGACTGGTCGTCCAGGGGAACTGTATTCGTCCAAGTAACTACGACGAAAACAGCTTCTTGATACCATCTATTACTTCAGTTTCTTTATAGAGCTCATCTGGTTTTACCAGCACCACGTCCAGAATATTCTTCCCTCTAGTTGGTTCTATTACTTTCTGATTAAACTGTCCTTCCTAGGTTAATTTATTTGCCATTTGTTGGTCATGATTCCTATCGTTCTTATTACCTTCCCGATAGACATCGGTAAATTGAAATCACGTTCCTGCTACAATCACGTTCCTTTCCGTATCGTTTCCCACATAGCTGATTGATTATTTTATCAAATAATTGCGTCACCTTTTCCAGGTTGCTACACTCCAAAAACATCATGTTGACTATTATCTTTAGGGATGAGCATTATACCTAGAATTTCATGTTTGGCATCTTTAATTTTTTCGTAGCATAAACAATTCTTTTTTTTCACCAGAATGAATACGCCCTCTTCTACCATTTCTATCCTGTCTCTACGATAAATATCCCAGTTCCGTGAGAAAGTTTCTGGATCCATTATATCATTTCTACGATACTTCGGGGATGTGACCGTAATGATCGCTTTATATTTTCGTAATGTAATCTAAGAATAATCTGAAATAATATGATTCGAATGATATTTTAACGATCTGATATCGATCTTTTCGGCTATTGTTTGAGAAATATGTATTTCCGAAGGCTAACGTTGCCCTCGAATGATTTGTAATAAATATAGATTTTTCAGGTTACAAGCAAAGATATTTAAGTATGCTCCCAGCAATCACGACTTTGTGAGCGTGATATTAATCTGCTGGTTGGTAATTTAGTAGTTTCCGTATATTCTAGAAGATGCTTAACAATTGTTGTGTGTGTATCTCTTATTTTATCCCCCCTTTTTTGTATAGAAATGTTCTTTATATTTAACCAATTAAAGCCTAGTGTCATATTTTGAAGACATGGTTTTCGACTTACGTAAGCATACCCGCCGGCTGGTACGAAATGATACGGATTGCATGCTCGGGCTATATAATTTACCATCAGTGTTTATCAGCAATCGGCCAGGTAAGTTAGTTATCAATGAATGAATGATGGCTCATCTGACTGAAAAAATTCTTGAGTGTAAACAAAGAGACTAATGACATAAATAACAAACACATAGTGAACATTTCCTTTGCAGGTTACAGGCCAAAATGTTCAAAATGTAGTGTTCAGTAAAAAATATATTGATCACATTGTATGTATGATGGGTATTCAGCTCGAAGGCCGGTTTGATCCTCTGCAGCTCCGTCAACAGCTGTCATAAATAGCCTAGGCATCACTGAAGAGGCGTACTAGGGAAATGAGGAGTGAGGTAGTTTCCCGTTGCTTTCCTCACCGAGCCAGCCGTTGCTATTACATATCAGTCTGCCAAGCCCACTGAAATGCATGCACCGACCGACCCTATGAGCAACATTTTCATACCCTTCATAGCAGGGACTGGCTGTACAAGGAATGGCATTATTAGCATCGCTCATACCTCAGTCACTTTCATATTGTCAAAGCCAAGGATGAGACTGAGACAGGTCAATGAAAGTAACAAATTTGATATAGCCCATACCAGAAGACATGTGCACTGTAAACACTACATCTCGCGAGCAAAGGCATTTGATGACATTAAGAACATGAAAAGGGAAGTACGGTTGTACCTTCATTAAGTCTACGGCAGCTGCCTTCCCAATTCTAGTCTTTCCCATCTTTCCGTCACAGTAAAACTTCCACTTACTAGCAAGAAAGAAGAAGAAGAGGGGGAAACAGCAGTGGCAGAGTGCCCAACTAATGATCCAAGTTCGCGGATTTCATCCCAGCAGAGAGTCGACTTCTGAAGGGCAGTCAAAAATCTTGGCCCTCCATTTGATTGTTTTTGGAATATTTAAGACTTCTGATGTCCCACTCAGAGTCACCCGAACTCAGTCATGGGAACCGTCCAACAGAATTCCGCTTTCGCTAGATAGCAGCACAATCGGAATATCGAAATTGGTAAGTTGGTTGCCTAGATGGCACCACTTCAGAAGGTCTGCAACTCGATAGCTAAGATCATACGAATTATTATTATTATTATTATTATTATTATTATTATTATTATTATTATTTACATTATGTAGTCTATATAATACATACGTAGAGAAATGTGGAGTGAATAGTTATGTACCATTTTGGAGTTCGGAAAAGGATGCAGTGTGTTCACTCTCACTCTTTTATTTGGTACCATGAAATCTATCATGAAGGATTTAAATGTCGAGTTGATGATGGTGCATAGTTTATGTAGATGAAAATTTGCACGAGCGGAAGTTCTAAGGTGCTCATTTTGAAATGTTAAACTTATTCTACTATTAACCATAGGAACATGAAATTTTACGCGTGCCAGGAATTCAGAATTATCATTTCTACATTTGTAATAAGAGAATCAAGAATGTTCACCCACGGTCATCAGATAGCAGCCCTAAGATTATATTGTGGATGTGACCCAACGATCACTTTATATTTTCGCAACGTAATCTAAGAATAATCTGAAAGAATAAGACACGAATGATATTTTAACGACCTGATATGGATCATTTCGGCTATTGCCTGAAAAATATTTATTTCCGAAGGCTAACATTGGCCTCGAATGTTTTATAATGGATTTGGATTTTTTTTCAGGTTATGAGCAAAGATATTTAAGTATGCTCCAAGCAGTCACGACTTTGTGAGCGTGAAATTAATCTGCTGGTCGGTAATTCAGTATATTCCATATATTCCAGAGGGTGATGAACAATTGTTATATGTGTAAGTGTATCTCTTATTCTCTCTCCTGTTCTTGTTCTCTTCGCAGGGTGTGGTGGCATGTCATGTGCGGTTGCAGTTTTTGCCATCTTCTATCCTGTGCAAGATGCGTCGCTTGATGTAGAACCCCCCCAACCAACTCCATCTCGTCAGTCCACCTTGCTGGAGCTTTTCCTCGGGTCCTTGTTCCTCGTACTTTGCCCCCCACGGTCAGCTTTTCCATATTTCCAGTCTTCCTTGATATTTGGCCAAGGTATCGCAAATAGGCCTGGCTAATCTTCTTCATGAACCTGTCCTTGATCTTGAGCTCTTCTAGGACAAAAGCGTCCCTCCAGTGCTCGGTCCAGATACTCCTAGAACTCGGTGGTACACTCACATTACCACCGCCTTCAATCTTCTTCCTGTCAGCTTATGAATTGTTCGGGTTTCAGCTGAGTATGTGGCGACTGGAAAAACCCATTTTTATATAAAATACCCTTTACATTTAACCAATTAAAGCTTAGTGCCATATTTTGAAGACATTGTCTTAATTAGTTTTAAAAATAATGTCGCGGATGTTTAATAAATTTATTACTGAATCGTATTAAAGACGCCAGCTCTTTGTGGAGGGAAGTATTTACTATTGCATGTTTCTGTGGTAACTGTGTTGTGTATACACGAAGATTAGTATTAAGATGAACACAAACATCCTATCCCTGAACCAGAAGACTTAACGATAAGAAGCTGAAATCCCCATCACACGCAAGAATCGAACCCGGAACACTCTGAACCGAAAGCCAGTGCACTGAAAAATCAGCAAAAATCATATGCTGTGTCTTTCTTGCGTTCTGGGATTCATGTTTCTTCACTGTTGGTATAAAATTAATCTTCAAGCAATGAATTGATGAAGACGATTTTTGGAATAAAATAATATGTATAATGTATAAATTTTTCTCTTTCGTGTCCTCTCTTCAATCTGCTGGTATAGTGCAACATGAATTAATAATTTGAAGCTTTAGACCTTCTTCAATTAATATTCTAATTTGAATTCAAGAATGGCCCTTTTCTGCTTTAAGTCGAATATGTTTAACTGGTTGCATAACTTTCTAGAAAAGTGTGGGTGCGTCGCTATATATACTTAAGGCTAAAATGTTGTTATACTAATCATTAAAAAAAATATATTATTTCATACATGTTCGATATGTAGAAAATGTTCGATACTTTCGTGTGGAGCGTGGCATTGTATGGAAGTGAAACATGGACGATGATTAGCTGAGAAATAAAGAGAATAGAAGCTTTTGCAATGTGGTGTTACAGAAGAATGTTGAAGGTGAGATGGATAGATCGAATCATGAATGGAGAGATACTGAATCGAATTGGTGAGATGAGATCGATTTGGCTAAATTTGACGAGAAGAAGAGATAGAATGATAGGACACACCTTAAGACACCCAGGACTTCTTCAGTTGGTTTTTGAAGGAGGTGTAGGTGGTAAGAACGGTAAGGGTAGACCAAGGTATGAATATGACAAGCAGATTAGAGCAGATGTAGGATGCAGTACGTAGTTACGTAGAAAAGAAAAGGTTAGCACAAGGTAGGGTGGCATGGAGGGCTGCATCAAACCAGTCTATGAACTGATGACTCAAACAACAACATGTAGAATTTATTTTTTTATTTATTTTATTTTATGCCTTTGTATGTGACGAAGTTAGGGCTCACGGTTCTCTCTTACACTTAACCACAACATACAGTAGGCTACATAGTCACAGGATTTGGACATATAACATTGTTAACAGTCTCTAGAGACTACCTAAATTAATGGAGTAATATTATAACTTATTATAATAATTGTTATTTTTTAGTGATTAATATTATCTATCTACATCACCTAGCTCTAAATCATACTTGCACTCATACACACCAACATTCACACAAGCTGATCACGTATTTAAGAGGAAATCTCGACAAGACCGTTTAAATGAGACTATTGAAGTGCTATTACGTATACTGGCAGGGAGAGTGTTCCATAGCTGAAGACATGCTTCTCTTATTCACTTTTATTCCCTGTAGCGCATGTTTCAAAGTACGAAGCAACGGTCTTGCACCAATTACCTGTAAAGGAACCTTGTTTTTACGCCGGAGATTACAAGATCGTTAAATTCACAATGATTTTACGCGAGTCGACATCTAACACGAAATATAGATTTAGTAACTTTTCAAGAGTTCTAGTTAGTAGTACATGGTGTTCCGGGGATAACGGTTTTGCACATGGGGACGGGTATGATCGAGAAATCCGAGACCTGAACCATGACGAATATAAGAACAAGAGTGTGCGGGCTCCTCGAGTTCAAGAGCGCCCCGCCCGGCAGCGCTAGGGTGGGCAAGCTCCACAGTACCGATCAGCTGGTCTCAGGAACGATGCCAGAGGAAACGTATTAATCCCTAACTGATAATTATATACTCTGTCTTTTAAAAACAATGAGATATTACAATTTAAAATACCATGGCAGGGTACAATGGACAAATCACACATGGAAATAAGAGCTACGGTCTTCATCACATATTGCGGAAAGCACAGGTTACTAGAGTGTACATATACAGGTAAATAACACATAAATCCCAGGATATTAAAACGAACACCCATGAACTATTTACTAACTCAGTTTGTGGTTACTGGACTTTCGAAAGCCTGCGTGAAGATTTGGTGGATTTTCGAGATAGTAAATTCACATTCACTAACAATTATCTGATGTTACTATCATTCATCAGATAAATGAACATGACAAATTCTGCTATTACGCGTTAACTCAGTATCCTTTCGTCGAATAGGTCTGACCTATTTTTCAAATTGATTTCTATCCTTCGATGGTGAAAAAACGCATATTATGAAGTACTCTACCATAGCCTGACTTACAGCCAGGCATAAAACAGAACAGCATACTAAATTATTAAATTAATAAAGCCAAATAAGATACATGCTTGAAGTACACACTAAACTGAGTTTAGGAAGTGAAAGCAAAGAAAATTCAACTCATTCAATGAATATATCTCGCACCGTAACGTCTCCCGCACTTTCCTATACCCAGCTTGTCGGAACTATTGGAACACGTGTTGGATATAATCGCTTGCACTGCTTGCAGTGGCGGGCCCACAAACTACCATGCTATAATAGCTGAGTCCTTACACTTTGTCTTATACTCGGCATGCCTGAACGTTAATTTAACTCTAATGTTGATATATGAAACGGCGGTTTGAGGGGACTTCATGAACGTCTGCTCATGACTTTCGTTGTGGTGGGAAGAAAAACGCCGTCTGGTCCTATGTACCGCTTACCATAAACGTTTTTAAAAAAGAAAGAATAATGTTATGGCACCCACAGGTTTGTTCTTATAGAGTGTTTGATGTAGTGTATGATATTACGAGGCTGTTCATGTAAATCACTTAACACCTTAAGTTTACGGGAGGCATGGACACTTTTGCAAATCACACTTTTTTTTCCCCGCTACATATATGATTGTGGATCCCGTGTTAAATAGTGATCTGTAACTACAGTATTTTGGCACCACAAGATTTGTCTGCGAATCGTTTCGTTCACGTCCATCTGTGTATTCGTAATTTCTGAGTTTCTGGCTGTGTTTAATAATTATAATTAGATCATTTCCCCGATTAAAACCTTCCCCTAACACCTCAAAAGTTTGCTAGAATCAATTATGTGCACCACGCGGACCAAGCACGTATCGTATGATCTCTGATGTAATAGGCGCATTGCCAAACGATGCACTTACGCACAAACTATTAGGAAGGGAAATACATAATCTGCTAGGAAAAATGTGGCTTGGATTCCTATTTTTCCTTGTAGCGGAAAACCCCTCAAAATAAACATCTCGACGAAGGCCTAGTTTCATAGAAAAGATTTTGGAGACGCAGTGGGTTTCCTTTTTTTAAATCTTTATTTGTTCTCATTTCCTTAGTACGTCTCTTCAGTGATGCCTAGGCCATCTATGACAACTGATGGTGGAGATGTTGAGGATCCAGCCAGCCTTAGGGCTGAGCACTGTATATTTATGTTCTGTCCGTTACTACACTCAGCACAGACTATTGTAATATTGTGAGTTTGCCGCCGTTCAATGACTCTTTGTCTTGACAAGAAAAGAGTTATTCTAAAAACAATGAACAATAGACGTTAATTATACACTGACTGACAGAGCAAATGCAACACCAAGAAGGAGTGGTCAGAACTTTATGCCAATTGCAGGGTAGACTGACGTCACTGAGGTATGCTCATGATGTGAAATGCGCCGCTGTGCTGCGCACGTAGCGAACGATAAATGGGACACGGCGTTGGCGAATGGCCCACTTCGTACCGTGATTTCTCAGCCGACAGTCATTGTAGAACGTGTTGTCGTGTGCCACAGGACACGTGTATAGCTAAGAATGCCAGGCCGCCGTCAACGGAGGCATTTCCAGCAGACAGACGACTTTACAAGGGGTGTGGTGATCGGGCTGAGAAGGGCAGGTTGGTCGCTTCGTCAAATCGCAGCCGATATCCATAGGGATGTGTCCACGGTGCAGCGCCTGTGGCGAAGATGGTTGGCGCAGGGACATGTGGCACGTGCGAGGGGTCCAGGCGCAGCCCGAGTGACGTCAGCACGCGAGGATCGGCGCATCCGCCGCCAAGCGGTGGCAGCCCCGCACGCCACGTCAACCGCCATTCTTCAGCATGTGCAAGACACCCTGGCTGTTCAAATATCGACCAGAACAATTTCCCGTCGATTGGTTGAAGGAGGCCTGCACTCCCGGCGTCCGCTCAGAAGACTACCATTGACTCCACAGCATAGACGTGCACGCCTGGCATGGTGCCGGGCTAGAGCGACTTGGATGAGGGAATGGCGGAACGTCGTGTTCTCCGATGAGTCACGCTTCTGTTCTGTCAGTGATAGTCACCGCAGACGAGTGTGGCGTCGGCGTGGAGAAAGGTCAAATCCGGCAGTAACTGCGGAGCGCCCTACCGCTAGACAACGCGGCATCATGGTTTGGGGCGCTATTGCGTATGATTCCACGTCACCTCTAGTGCGTATTCAAGGTACGTTAAATGCCCACCGCTGCGTGCAGCATGTGCTGCGGCCGGTGGCACTCCCGTACCTTCAGGGGCTGCCCAATGCTCTGTTTCAGCAGGATAATGCCCGCCCACACACTGCTCGCATCTCCCAACAGGCTCTACGAGGTGTACAGATGCTTCCGTGGCCAGCGTACTCTCCGGATCTCTCACCAATCGAACACGTGTGGGATCTCATTGGACGCCGTTTGCAAACTCTGCCCCAGCCTCGTACGGACGACCAACTGTGGCAAATGGTTGACAGAGAATGGAGAACCATCCCTCAGGACACCATCCGCACTCTTATTGACTCTGTACCTCGACGTGTTTCTGAGTGCATCGCCGCTCGCGGTGGTCCTACATCCTACTGAGTCGATGCCGTGCGCATTGTGTAACCTGCATATCGGCTTGAAATAAACATCAATTATTCTTCCGTGCCGACTCTGTTTTTCCCCCAACTTTCATCCCTTTCGAACCACTCCTCCTTGGTGTTGCATTTGCTCTGTCAGTCAGTGTATTACCCAAAAACTGGCGAAAGCTTAAATGTTGCCGCTTATGTGCACTATTTTTAGGATAAACATCCCTAGAACTATATGTCATATTTGCGACTTTATTCGCCCTTTCTGTAGTGATAGCGTCGTACTGTGCGACGCAATGCAGTCATTGCAGCAAATCGAAGAAATCATTTAAAATCGATTGAATATTAACCGAATTACATAGGTCTCGAAAGCAGACAGTACAAGCTTCGTACCCATTACAATTTTGGTTACTGTAGTGGGCTATTTTGAGCGCTGGTTGTAAAATAAATGAGGCATTGTTTTCATTTCGTAGTTCTGGGTTGGCGCGCTTTACGGGTGGGGTATAGTGGAGGTTGCTGGTTATTTGTATTAGATACTAGCAAATGTACCCGTGCTTCGCTACGGTATTCTACATTGTATACGGATATCGAAGTAAATTACTGTGCATGAAGTGAATAAAAAATTTTAAACTGCATGTCTCTTGACGTTATCCGAGAAACAGCATAGGAAGGTACGCAGACGTTGTTTCCAATGTAAAGTGCGAGTTGAGGAGTTGTGATGATAATGACAGGTCCACTTGTCTACCGCAATTCACTATGCATAACATCAGTCACATTTTGATGGGTAATTTTTTTTATAATCGGTGGCGCCCTTGCAACGATAAAGAGAATCAGCTAAAAGAGTTTTGAATAATGTACGCTCCCTTGCTGTCTGCTAGTCAAATCGAGAAGGGAATTATACATTACAATTGTACACAGGCGTTGGAGGAGGTCCCCATTCCTACTGCCAGTTAAAGTCGATGTGGGGAGTACTGATTACAACAGTAGACGCCCTCCAGCTGACATTCACTATTGATTTGTAAAGTATTAATTACAATGTCAGACACACCCCCTTCTAGATCGCTAAAAATCGACTTCAATGAATAAACGTAGATCGACATACGGAAGTGTATGCATGTTCACCTACATTTACAGAATATCTGCTGCTAAACGGTGCATGACATCGAAAAACGGATTGTACGGCAAGACACCTCTGGCCTCATATTTCCTCGTATCTCTTCCATTTAAAGGTGTGATTGAGCAGAAACGTTGAATAGGGTGAAATTTATGTAAGATTTTCATACAGTGAATTACTTTTCATACAGCTTCAAACATAGAATTTGGCTCACATATGGCTACTGGGTGGGCCAATATTCGTGTAGAAGTTGATGATCCCGTCTTTCCTATAAGTGAATCAAACCATCAATTACACGTGTACAAAGTGGAAAATCTAGGTAAATCCAGAAATACAGCCAAATTTAACGTACAAAAATGCTATAATTTTGCCAAATTTCAATTTTCTAACTTGTCTGGGGGATTGTGCCGCCATCTTCATATGGAGGAGGGGGTTAAAAATGAGGACTTTCGGGAAACTTTTAAGCTCATGAAACCTATAAGTTATCGTTCTGGATAAATATCACCGACTGTGTTCTTAAGCAGATTTGAAACACCCAGCGTGTCCCCCTCAGAGAATTATGAGAATTTTAGATTTGTTTAGGGATCCCGAAGTCATCAGCTTGTCTGGTGCCAAGTTTTAAGTTTCTAAGATGACTCGAATGGTCTCATTAAATCACGTCTGTTTTCATTTTAATGCCTTAATTTTTATATGTATATATACTGTATATGTAGTACAGTATATATAGATTGCTCCAAACTAACTTCCATTCATTAATACAGATTATATTTCACCCGCTTCCCTAGTGGTTCTAGGGCGTCTTACTCGAAAAGTATGTTTTCCAGGTAGTAAGTCATACTTGAAAGTCACACTGGAACATACACACGTCCACTATCTCGGTCATTTTTGACAATTTATTTTCTAACCTTCTCACCCGCTATGCCGTAGGGGGCTGAAGTTGGACTTTAAAAATCCGGAATGTTACTATTAATCTCAACGACCCGAAAAACTATGGGCTCGGCAGTATATTCGATTATTTTTATATCTCACTCCCCCCTCCCCCACCCTAAATGGGGCTAAACATTGATTTTTAAAAAAATCGGGTGTGTTAGTATTCATCTCAGCGACACTATTTTCGATTATTTTTAAATTCAATCCCCTCGCCCCCACCACAAAGGGGGATGAACTTGGACTTATAAAATATCCGGAGTCTCACTATTCATCTCAGCGACCCCGACAATTATGGAGTCGACACTATTTTTGATTATTTTTATATACCACTCTCCCATCGTCCCCCCATCACGAAGGGGACTGAACTTGAAAAACATTCCGGAGTATTATTATTCATCTCAGGGACCCCGAAAAGTATGGATTCGACACTACTTTCGATTATTTTTATATCTCAGGCCCTTCTCCCCCGCCCCTAAGAGTTCCTGGGGTGTCCTACACCCACGTGGTTTGTCTCCTGATACTAAAAATTCGAAGTGTACAATTCTCCCCGGCGACCCCGAATACTATGTCTTCGACACTATTTCCCCAAAGGGGAATGAACTTGGACTTATAAAATACAGTATCTGGAGCCTCACTATTCATCTCAGCGGCCCCGACAACTATGGATTCGACACTATTTTCGTTTATTTGTATATATATCACTCTCCCAGCGCCCCTACCACGAAGGGGCTGAGCTCGGACTTTAAAAAATTCCGGAGTGCCGCTGTTTGTCTCAGCGACCCCGGAAAGTGTGCATTCGACACTACTTTCGATGATTTTTACAGTATATCCCCTAGACCCCCGCCCTTAAGCGTTCCTGGGGTGTCCTACCCCCAAGTGGTTTGTCTCCTCATACTAAAAATCCGAAGTGTACAATTCACCTCGGCGATTCCTAAAACTATGTATTCGACACTATTTTCGATTAATTTTATATATCCCTCCCCCCTCGCCCTCCACCCCAAAGGGGTATGAACTTGGACTTATAAAATATCCGGATTCTCAATATTCATCTCAGCGACGCCGACGATTATGGATTCAAAATTATTTTAGATTATTTTTATGTATCACTCTACCATCAACCCCCTCCCCCCCACACCAAGAAGGGGGCTGATCTGAGACTTTAAAAATTCCACAGAGTGTCACTATTCATCTCAGCGACCCCGAAAAGTATGGATTCGACACTACTTTCGATTAATTTTATATCTCAGCCTCCTCGCCCCTCCTGACCCAAAGGGTTCCTGGGGTGTATTACCCCCACGTGGTTTGTCTCCTGATACTAAAAATCTGTTGTGTCACTATTCATCGCAGCGACCCAGAAAACTATGGACTCGACACTATTTTTACATATTACCCCCCATCGCCCCCACCCCGAAGGGGGCTGAACTTGGACGTTAAAAAATTTCGGAGTGTCAGCGAGCCCGAAAAGTATGGATTCGACACTACTTTCGATGATTTCTATATATCAGCCTCCTCGCCCCCTGACTCTAATGGTTCCTGGGGTGTATAACCCCCAAGTGGTTTGTCTCCTGATACTAAAAATCGGTTGTGTAACTATTCATCGCAGTGACCACGAAAGCTATGGATTCGACACTTTCTATTATTTTTATATATTACCCCCATCGCCCCCACCCCGAAGGGGGCTGAACTTGGAAATTAAAACATTCCGGAGTGTCACTATTTATTTCAGCGAGCCCGAAAAGTATGAATTCGACACTACTTTCGATGATTTTAATATCTCACCCCTCGCCCCCCTGCCCCTAAGGGTTCCTGGGCTGTCTTACCCCCTCGTGGTTTGTCTCGTGATACTAAAACTCCGGAGTGTACAATTCACCTCGGCGACCCCGAAAACTATGTATTCGACACTATTTTCGTTTAATTTTATATATCACTCCCCCCTCGCCCCCTACCCAAAAGGGAGCTGAACTTTGACGTTTAAAAAATCGGGAATGCCACTAATTATCTCAGTGACCCCGAAAACTGTGGATTCGACACCTTTTTCAATTTTTACATAGCTTGCCCCCCTGACCCCCCGCTCCTAAGGGAGCTACGGATGGCTTACCCCCACAGTGCTCGTCTCCGGATAGTAAATCATAAGTGTACCAAGTTTGGTTGAAATTTCTCGAGTGGTTTAGGAGGAGATGTGTCATTTACACGCATACATACATCCATTTTTATATATAGTAAGATTTGTTGACTTACGGCACCTTCTAGTAAATTATGGATCCTTGTAGATCTAGTGACATTCGTGAGCGATTGGAAGATGAAGTGTTTTCCGACAGTAATAGCGACATTTCGGTAGAGGATTTGCCGTGTCATGATGGCAAGATTAGGGATGAAATGATTCTGATGATGAAACTGAGGATGGAAACGAGGGAAATAGTGAAGATCCGGAAAACAAGTCTGAACCCGAGCTTGACGTTAAAAAATAATTTCACGTACGGAACCCTGGACGTACGGACTGTGGACGTGCGGAACATTTCCTTTCGTCAGGGCCACAGGTTACAAATTCCCCGAAATTTGTGTATACATATCTGATCAGGGTAATATTTTACACGTTTTTTATTTCGAAATTTGAATACTGTTATTCTTTCAGTGGTTTCCCAACGTCGATTTTGAAAAAAAAATCTTCTTTTTACACTTTTTACGTTTTGTTCCAGTGTTACTCATTGAAACGTGATTGAAAAACTATTTTTTTCAAATGAGTACAATGCTGCTGATTTTCTGAGTAAAATGATATGAAATATATTATGATTATCTTTATTCTTAATGTCTTAATAGTTTTTTCAATACATTACTGTAACATCGCAGGAAAACACCTATCACTTAAGAGAAAATTGCCTATCAGTTCTAGGGATCGGCAGAGTTCCGATATACGAGCACAACGGGAGATCGTGACGTCAGATATATCTGACACATTACCGCAAAAAAGGTTAATTTTTCTTTCCATTCTCAAGGTAGATTTATCTTTGTTAATTGGTCATTGCAAATAATAGGCGTAGACGTTACAAATACAATGAATTTTCAATTTAGTTAACAATAGATATTCCGTTCAACTGTTAGAACATCGCAATACATTACTAGATAGTAGAGAAATCTGAGAGGATGAGTAGGCCTACTTTGAAAGTTTTGGCCATAGTGTCAAATTTTACACAAAAAAAAAAAAAAAAAGACCGAAATATATTTTGGCTGTCATGAAATTCTATTCTGAAAATTCTGATTTACTTCTTGGAAATGTTTCCGCCAACAGTTGTAGTGCGTAACATTCCCGGAACTGCCCGTCTCATTGTTTAACATAAGTATTACTGTCATTAACGTTTTTGTAGCCAAAGCTCGTTATACTGTCTCGACGATAATGACAGTTGAGACTTCAGGGACTGCGCTTTGTGTGGGCTCTTATCTTCTCGTCAATGTCATGCTCCAGTATAGTTAAATACAAAACATCCGCATCAAGTAATGATTTTCAGCCTCCAGACTTTAGTTAATTAGCAATTTTACTGGAGATTTAGTTTACCGAGCGGTGTGGCCACGCGTGCTAACGCACTGCGTCTGTGGTGCCAAGCTCTGCATTCGGGAGACACGTGGATTCGAACCCCACCATCGGCTCTCCTGAGGACGGTTTTCTTTGGTTTTCCATTTTCACTTCAAGGCAAATCCCAGATCAGCTCCTATTCATAGATCACAGTAGATTCCTTCCACCTCCTTACCCAGTTTCATCCACCATCATTCATTTCATCTTCATTAACTCGTCAGCTGAGGTTGGTTTCTGAAGGGGCATCCGGCCGTAAAAACATGCCATAAAAATTCACCTCATCTCACCCCCGACCCTGTATAAAGAAAAAGGACTATAGGTAGACATGCCTACTGTACACATAGTTTGCTGCTTGATTTCAATTTCTTGCCATTGTTGTTATGACGATGATAATAATAATTTCGTGTGGCTATTTCTAGCCGAGTGCAGCCCTTGTAAGGCAGACCCTCCGATGATGGTGGGCGGCATCTGCCATTTGTAGGTAACTGCGTGTTATTGTGGTGGAGGATAGTGTTATGTGTGGTGTGTGAGTTGCAGGGATGTTGGGGACAGTACAAACACCCACCCCCCGGGCCACTGGAATTAACCAATTAAGGTTAAAATCCCCGACACGGCCGGGAATCGAACCCGGGACCCTCTGAACCGAAGGCCAGTACGCTGACCGTTCAGCCAACGAGTCGGGCATGATGATGATGATGATGATGATGATGCTTGTTGTTTAAAGGGGCCTAACTTCTAACATCTAAGGTCATCAGCCCCAATACTGATGAAGGTGAAAGCGAATGACAGGGCAGAAATTGGTAACTTCGTGGAAGGTAAAGAATAAAATACATATTTGAGAAATTTTCATCGTTTTAAATAATTTTTGTAAATTTCTTCTAAATTCTTTTCTTTCTTAAATTTTACCGGGCGGGTTGGCCGTGCGCGTAGAGGCGCGCGGCTGTGAGCTTGCATCCGGGAGATAGTAGGTTCGAATCCCACTATCGGCAGCCCTGAAGATGGTTTTCCGTGGTTTCCCATTTTCACACCAGGCAAATGCTGGGGCTGTACCTTAATTAAGGCCACGGCCGCTTCCGTCCAACTCCTAGGCCTTTCCTATCCCATCGTCGCCATAAGACCTATCTGTGTCGGTGCGACGTAAAGCCCCTAGCAAAAAAAAAAAAAAAAAAGCTTTCTTAATTTGCTTACCCTCCAGGGTTGGCTTTTCCCTCGGACTCAGCGAGGGATCCCACCTCTACCGCCTCAAGGGTAGTTTCCTGGTGCGTGAGACTTTGGGTCGGGGATACACATGGGGATGATGACCAGTACCTCGCCCAGGCGGCCTCATCTGCTATGCTGAACAGAGGCCTTGGTGGGGGATGGGAAGAATGGAAGGGATAGACAAGGAAGAGGGAAGGAAGCGGCCGTGGCCTGAAGTTAGGTACCATCCCGGCATTTTGCCTGGAGGAGAATTGGGAAACCACGGAAATCCACTTCGAGGATGGCTGGGGTGGGAATCGAACCTACCTCTACTCAGTTGACCTCCCGAGGCTGAGTGGACCCCGATCCAGCCCTCGTACCACTTTTCAAATTTCGTGGCAGAGGCGGGAATCGAACCCGGGCCTCCGGGGGTGGCAGCTAATCATACTAACCACTACACCACAGAGGCGGACTTCTTTTAAATTTCTCATCATATTTCCTTTGTTACATTCACTTTAAATCGAACGAATTTACAAATAATGATTTTCTGTTATGATAATCAACTAAGCCTGGAGAACACCATCGTAATAACAAACACTCTTAGCCATACTAACAATAACAGTGCTTATACTCCTAAGACCGTTAGAAGTTAAAAACTTAAAGAGATATCGCGTGAATGATTAAGTTGGAGTCCATATTTTGTAAGTATGGTATCAATATTACACTTTCGGGATCAAGTTCATGTTTTCAGGACCGAGATCATGTTTTGTTGAAAGCAAGTTCATGTTTTGTTAGGAATGTGTTCATGTTTTAGCACTGAATTTCAAGCTATGTTAGAAAGAAGCTCATGTTATTTTAGGATCAAGTTCGACGTTTGTTGAGCTCAAGTTCAAAATTTGTTGGGACGAGTTTCTGTTCTATTGGGACCACGTTCATGTTTAGTTCAGCTACAGTTCAATTTTTGTTGGAATCAAGTTCAAGTTTTATCGGGACGGAGTTCACGTTTCATTGGGAGATCGATTCAAGTTAAATTGGAATAGAGTTCAATTTTTATTGGGACAGAGTTCACGTTTTATTCGGACCAATTCAAGTTCATTTGGAACAGAGTTAAATTTTTGTTGGAATCAAGTTCAAGGTTTGATGGGGATGCAATTTATGTTTTATTGGGACCAAGTTAAGCTCGGACAGAAAGTACATTCTTTCTGGACTCAAGTTTAAATTTTGTTGGGATGGAGTTTCATGTCATTTGAATAAAGTAATGTTTCTTAGGTAACGAAGTCGGGTTTAATTCGGACCGAATTCAGGTTTCGTTCGAATAAAGTTCAAATTTTATGGTACGGACTCCACACTTCGTTCGAACCAAACTGAAGTTTTGTTGAGAATGGAATTCATGTTTTATTAGCACCAAGCTGAAGTTTTTGAAAAGGAATTAATGTTTTGTTCAAATCGAGGTCAAATTCTGGTGGGATGGTGTTCATGTTTTGACGAGAATGGGTTTAAGTTTGCAGAGCGAGATGGCTGAATGGCATGACAAGCTTGCATTCGGGAGATGCTGTGTTCGAACGCCGCTGTCGGAAGTCTGAAAAGGTTTTGCCATTTTCATACGAGACAAATATTGGGACTGTATCTGAGTGAAATCTTCGGTTGCTTTTTGCCAGTCCTAGCCCCGTCTTATCCCATCTTCAACATAAGACCTTCTGTATCGGTGCGACGTAAAACCGCAGATATTTTTGTTAGGATTGAGTTCAAGTTTATGTCAGGACCAAGTTCACATGTTGTTAAGATCAAATTCTCGTTTCGTTGAGATCATCAAGTTCGTTTGTTTGGGATCAGGTTCAATTTGATTAGAATCAAGCTGTAGTTTTGTTAAGTTCAATTTCACGTCTTTTTGACATAAAGTCTATAATTGGCAGAACCAAGTCCATGTTTATTTAGGACCAAGTTCATATTCTGTTAGAATTACGTTAAAGTTTTGTTAGGACTAAGTAGATGCTTTGTTGGGATCAAGTTAAAGTTTCGTTATTAACATGTTAAATGTGTCAATGAAAAAAAAATATTTTTTTTTGATAGAAACAAATTCATGTTTTGTTAGGATAGGATTCATGTGTCGTTTGTGTTAGGACTTAGGTAATCTCACTTATTCCTCGGCGCTACAGCCCATGCATGGCCTTGGCCTATCTGACAATTTGTAGCCCAATATTCACGATCTTCAGCACGCTTCCTCCATCTTCTAGTTCCCATCGTTCTTAAATCCTCCTCCACATCATCCAGCCATATTTTTCGAGGTCTTCCTTTAAATCTTCTGCCATGTGGATTTCCTTTGTAAATTTCCTTGACAGACCATCTGACATTCTCTCTACATGTCGCAACTGCCATAATCTGTTACATTTTATTTCAGATACAATATTTGGATATCCATAGAGCTCTTCCAGTTCTCTGGCTTTCTTATCCTCCACAGTTCCCCTTCTTTCACTACACCATAAATCTTTCTCAGTATTTTTCTCTCCCAACTGTTCAACAGTTCTTCATCTGCTCTGGTTATTGTCCATGTTTCAGAACCATAAGAGACTAGACTAACGAATGGTTCATCGAATCGGGGGTAGCAGATTTTCGTAAATTGCAAGGGTGGCAGTCTAGATGATTGACTGATGTGGCATTGTAATAATACTCAACATGATTGAAAACAACGGGAATCTACAGCCGTAACTAACACCCGAGGACATGCAGCTCTCTTTGCATGAATGATGTACTGATGATGGCTTCTTCCCCGGTAAAATATTCCGGAGGTAAAATAATCCCCCATTCGTATCACGCGGTGGGGACTACACGAGAGAGGGTGATCATCAGGAAGATGGATACTAGCATTTTGCGAGACGGAGCGTGGAATGTTAGAAGTTTGAATAGTTGTGGTACGTTAGAAAATCTGAAAAGGGAGATGGATAGACTAGAGCTAGATGTAGTTGGTATCAGTGAAGTACGTTGGCAGGAAGAACAGGATTTTTGGTCAGGCAACTACAGAATTATCAACACAAAATCAAAAATGGGAAATGCAGGAGTTGGTTTAATAATGAATAAGTAAATAGGACAGCGGGTAAACTACTACGACCAGCATAGTGAAAGAATTATTGTTGTCAAGATAGTCACCAAACCAATGCCACCACATTAATGCAGGACTATATGCTTACTAGTTCAGCGGATGATGAGAAAATCGAAAGAATATATGAAGAGATAGAAGACAATACAATATGTAACAGGTGACGAAAATCTAATTGTGATGGGAGACTGGAATGCAGTGGTAGGCCAACGGATGGAAGGTAATACAGTAGGAGAATTCGGATTGGGACAAAGGAATGAAAGAGGAAGTCGGCTGGTTAAATTCTGCATTGATCATAATTTAGTCGTTGCTAATATTTTGTTCAAACACCACAATAGACGGCTGTATACGTGGATGAGACCTGGAAACAACAGAAGGTATCAAATAGACTTCATTATTATTAGGAAGAGATTCAGAAGCCAGGTGTTGGATTTGTAAAACTTTCCCAGGAGCAGACATGGCCTCTGACCACAACTTGTTGGTCATGAAATGCCATCTGAAATTGAAGAAATTGGAGAAAGGAAGGAATGCAAAGGGATGGGATCCAGAAAAGCTTAAAGAAAAGAGTGTGAGGGATTGTTTCAAGGAATATCTTGCACAAGGACTATATAGAAAGGCTGAAGGAAATTCAACAGAGCAAGAATGGACAGTCATGAAAAGTGAGGACAGTAGGGCTGTTGAAGAAATGTTAGGAAGGAAGAAAGATCAACTAGGAATCAATGGATAACTCAGGAGATGCTAGACCTGATTGATGAACGACGAAAATACAAGAATGCAAGAAATGAAGAGAACAGAAAAGAATACAGTCGATTAAAGAATGAAGAGGATAGAAAGTGCAAGATAGCTAAGGAAGCATGACTGAAAGATAAGTGCAAGGATGTTGAAGGTTGTACGGTCCTAGGTAAGGTAGATGCTGCATACAGGAAAATCAAGGAAATCTTTGGAAAAAGGAAATCTGGATCTATGAATATTAAGAACTCAGATGGAAAGCACTTCTAGGGAAAGAGGACAAAGGAGAAAGATGGCAGGGGCATATCCAACAGTTGTATCAAGGTTCTGGAACAAGAAGAGACTGTTCACGCTGATGAAATGGGCAATTTTAACGTCAGAGTTTGACAGACAGAGTTGTGAGAGACCTAAATAGGATCAAGGCACATGAAATTGATGATATTACCTCTGAATTACAAAGTGCCTTAGAAAACAGCATGGCGAGGTTATTCCATTTTAAGATGTATCAGACAGGAGAAGTGCCATCCGATTTTCGGCAGAATGTTGTTATACCTATTCCTAAGAAAGTCGGTGCTGACAAGTGTAAATACTACCGAACATTGGTTTAGTATCTCACGTCTGCAAAATTTTAACACGTATTATTTATAGAAGAATGGAAAGACAAGTTGAAACTGCGCTGAGAGAATATCAATTTGGCTTCAGAAGAAATGTAGGAACATGTGAAGCAATGCTGACTTTACGTCGGATATTGTAAGATCGAATTAAGAAGGACAAACCCACATACATGGCGTTCGTAATTCTTGAAAAGGCATTCGATAATATTGATTGGACCAAGCTATTTGAGATTCTGAAGGTGATCGGTATCAGATACTGAGAACGAAGGATTATCTGCGATCTGTATAAAATCAGTCTGTACTGATAAGAATGGAGGGCTTTGAAAAGGATGAATCATTCCATAAAGGAGTGAGGCAAGGCTGCAATTTTGCCCCTCCTTTTCAATGCTTTTATAGAATAGGCAGTAAAGGAAATCAAGGAGGAATTTCGGAAGGGAATCACAATCCAAGGAGAGGAAATAACCCTGAGATTTGTTGATGATATTGCTATTTTATCTGAGACTGCAGAAGATCTGGAGAAATTGCTGAATGGTATGGACAAAGTCTTGGGTAAGGAGTACAAGACGAAAATAAATAAGTCCAAAATAAAAGCAATGGAGTGCAGGAGTGCAGTCGAACGAAGGCAGGTGATGCAGGTAATATTAAATTAGGAAATGAAGTCTTAAAAGAAGTAGATGAATATTGTTACTTGGGTAGTAAAATAACTAACGATAGCAGAAGTAAGGAGGACATAAAATGCAAACTAGCACAAGCAAGGAAGAGATTTCTTAAGAAAAGAAATCTGCTCACCTCAAACTTTGTTATAGAAATTAGAAAGATGTTTCTGAAGATTTTCATCTGGAGCGCGGCATTGTACGAAAGTGAAACATGGACGATAACTAGCTCAGAAGGAAAGAGAATAGAAGCTTTTGAAATGTGGTGTTACAGAATAATGGTGAAGGTGAGATGGCTAGATCGAATCACGAATGTAAAGATATTGAATCCAAATGGTGAGAGAAGATCGATTTGGCTAAATTTGACGAGAAGAAAACATTCAGGACTTGTTCAGTTTGTTTTTGAAGGATGTGTGGGCAGTAAGAGAGATATGAGTATACCAAGGTATAAACATGAAAAGCAGATTAGAGCAGATGCAGGATGCAGCAGTTACGTGGAAATGGAAAGGTTAGCACAGGATAGGATGGTATGGAGAGCTGCACCAAACCAGTACATGGACTGATGACTCAAACAACAACAACAAGTTACCACTGGTCGTATTACCGTTCGATAAACTGTCAGCTTCTCTCTTCTACTAAGGCTGCGTGCTCTGAACACTTTCATTAAAGCTAATTAAGCCCTATACCTGTAGCAATCCTCGCTTTTATTTCCTCTTTCAAGCCATTATCTTTCGTCACCATCACTCCTAAATACTTAAACTTCTCACACCTCACGTAGTTTTATCCCCTTTAATTTTATGAGTTTATCTTCCGTAAGTATGGTCCTAGATGGGAACATATAGTGAGTTTTGGCATTATTCACTTCCATTCCCATTTCTCCTGCCTCCTTTTTTTTGTCCAGTCCTTCCTCTAGGTCCTTCCATCTTCGGGCAAGCATATCAAGATCATCAGCATGGGCCAGATTCTGAATTACACATTTAAACAGAGTACCGCGTGGATTACTGAACTCCACCTTTCTCATCACACACTCCAGAACCACTTTGAAGGGCAGAGTGGATAGATATTACACTGACTGACAGAGCATATGCAACACCAAGAAGGAGTGGTCAGAACTTTATGCCAATTGCAGGGTAGACTGACGTCACTGAGGTATGCTCATGATGTGAAATGCGCCGCTGTGCTGCGCACGTAGCGAACGATAAATGGGACACGGCGTTGGCGAATGGCCCACTTCGTACCGTGATTTCTCAGCCGACAGTCATTGTAGAACGTGTTGTCGTGTCCCACAGGACACGTGTATAGCTAAGAATGCCAGGCCGCCGTCAACGGAGGCATTTCCAGCAGACAGACGACTTTACGAGGGGTATGGTGATCGGGCTGAGAAGGGCAGGTTGGTCGCTTCGTCAAATCGCAGCCGATACCCATAGGGATGTGTCCACGGTGCAGCGCCTGTGGCGAAGAAAGGTTGGCGCAGGGACATGTGGCACGTGCGAGGGGTCCAGGCGCAGCCCGAGTGACGTCAGCACGCGAGGATCGGCGCATCCGCCGCCAAGCGGTGGCAGCCCCGCACGCCACGTCAACCGCCATTCTTCAGCATGTGCAAGACACCCTGGCTGTTCCAATATCGACCAGAACAATTTCCCGTCGATTGGTTGAAGGAGGCCTGCACTCCCGGCGTCCGCTCAGAAGACTACCATTGACTCCACAGCATAGACGTGCACGCCTGGCATAGTGCCGGGCTAGAGCGACTTGGATGAGGGAATGGCGGAACGTCGTGTTCTCCGATGAGTCACGCTTCTGTTCTGTCAGTGATAGTCACCGCAGACGAGTGTGTCGTCGGCGTGGAGAAAGGTCAAATCCGGCAATAACTGTGGAGCGCCCTACCGCTAGACAACGCGGCATCATGGTTTGGGGCGCTATTGCGTATGATTCCACGTCACCTCTAGTGCGTATTCAAGGCACGTTAAATGCCCACCGCTACGTGCAGCATGTGCTGCGGCCGGTGGCACTCCCGTACCTTCAGGGGCTGCCCAATGCTCTGTTTCAGCAGGATAATGCCCGCCCACACACTGCTCGCATCTCCCAACAGGCTCTACGAGGTCTACAGATGCTTCCGTGGCCAGCGTACTCTCCTGATCTCTCACCAATCGAACACGTGTGGGATCTCATTGGACGCCGTTTGCAAACTCTGCCCCAGCCTCGTACGGACGACCAACTGTGGCAAATGGTTGACAGAGAATGGAGAACCATCCCTCAGGACACCATCCGCACTCTTATTGACTCTGTACCTCGACGTGTTTCTGCGTGCATCGCCGCTCGCGGTGGTCCTACATCCTACTGAGTCGATGCCGTGCGCATTGTGTAACCTGCATATCGGTTTGAAATAAACATCAATTATTCGTCCGTGCCGTCTCTGTTTTTTTCCCCAACTTTCATCCCTTTCGAACCACTCCTTCTTGGTGTTGCATTTGCTCTGTCAGTCAGTGTACATCCCCTTGCCGCAAACCTTGATTTACTTCAATTTTTTAATAAGATTTCCTTCCACTTTAACCACACATTTTGTATTCCTGAGGGTCATTTCTACCAGTCTTATAATTTAGCTAGGAATTCCATATCCATCATTGTTTGATGCAGTTTCCACCTTTTCACACTATCATAAACCTTCCGGAAATCCGCAAACAGCTGATGTAGATCCATATAATATTCAGAATCATAACACTATTCCATTATTTACCTGACAGTAAAGATGTGGTCTGTTGTTGATCTGCCCTGTCGAAAGCCACTCTGGTAGTCTCCTAGTATTTGCTCAACCAGTGGAGTGAGTCTGATAGACAAAACCTTGTCTAAGACCTTATAAACCACACTATTTGCTTTATCTTTCTTCTTATGATTTGGTCAAATAATCGCTAAGCTCCAATGCTCTGGCATTCGTTCTGTTTCCCAAACTTCCACAATAAGCTGCTGAACAGGATGCCATCAGCTTTTCTCCCCCATATTTTATCATCTCAGCTGAAATATTATCACTTCCTGGAGCCTTATTCTTCTTCTAGTATTTAATTGCCGTTTTTCTCTTATTCTATGGATGGCGCAGGTACTAGTTTTAAATCTAGGCTAGGATCCTGCCAAGTCTGTCCATCATCCTCTTCCTCTTGTTCCGATGTCACAGTCTCTGAAGCCAAATTCTACAGTTCACTAAAATATTCAGCCTATCGGTCAAGTATCTGGTCTCTTGCACCAATCATATTTTCTTTCTTATCTCTACAGAATACAACACGTGGTTGGAAACCTTTCTGTACGCCCTTTATTTCCCCATAGAACTTCAGAACATCTTAATTGTCATGCTGTTCCCCCAGCTCCGTAATCCATTTCCTCTTTGCCTCTCTCTTCTCTCTTCTGCAGTGTCAGTCTGCCTCTTTTCTTTTCTTCCTAAATTCCTCTATATGGGTTCTTGTTTTCCTGCTAAGCATTTTCTTCCTTGCCTTATTTCTCTCCTCAATTACTCTTCTGCAATCATCATCAAACCACCCTTGTCTTTCAGATTTTTCCTTCCACCCCTAATACTTCATCAGAAGTTTCCTGAAAACGCACCCTTCACAAATGTCCACTTTGCTTCGATGTTTTCCACTGCCCTGCTTTGTTGTTCAGCCTCAATTTTTTTTCCAGTCTGGATTCATATTGCTGGGCGGTTTCCTTATCTTTCAGTTTTGAGACCATATATCTCCATGGAGCTTTCCATGTGTTTGAATATCTATGAACTGCAATACGTTGACGTATTTCACACATACCAAGCAATGGTCCGAATCATAGTCAGCCCCCCTACAAATGTCAACTTGCAGGATGTCAGATGCGTGTCTCCTATCGATTATTATGTAGTCTGTTTGATTAAAGGTGCTACCATCTGGTGAACACCAAGTGGCTTTCCGGATATTCTTTCTCTGGAACCATGTTCTCTTCACCACCACCGAGTTTCCCATGAAAAAGAAACAGTCAGCCTCTGTCCATTATCATTTGAAAACTCATGTAAGCTTTCCTTCCCAATTGTCTCCCTATAGGCTTCTTCTTTGCCCATCTTCGCATTGAAATCTCCAAGCATGATTTTCACATCTTGCCTTGGGATGCATTCCATTTCATGTTCCAATTGTCCATGGAACATATCTTTCTCTTTATCCTCCACATCTTCTGTAGGTGCATAAACACACAAAGGTGGTACTGAAAAAATGGGCCTTCGTCTTTAGAGTACATATTATTTCATTTACAGGCTTGAAATTCAAATTTTCGTCGCCATAAGACCTACTGTATCTGCGTCGGTGCGACGTAAAGTCAGTAGCAATTTTTTTTTTTCAAAACTGCTGACTTAGATCTGTCATCCGCAAGAAAGCCTGTGTCACCTATTGTATATCTTGCTCCTCCACCATGCAGAATTATATATTTACCACTTCTAAAAACACAATTTCCTTTCTATCTGACTTCCTGAATTTTGCAATTCCAATATTGTATTTCTCCATTTCATGTTTCAGACGGTTCGTAAAACCCAAGTTGCAAATATACATTTCATATTTCCGTTTGCATTTTCCATTTCCTTGCACAGGTCGTTTACCATTATCATCAGTCCGGCTATTCTTGTCTTTGAGTTTCGTAACGATGTGTTTTTCCGATATGGTGTTGTTAGCCCCATGAACAACTCCGAACTTGGGAGACACTGCCAGGAGCTTACTCTCCGGCCGGCATAGCTATTAGGACCACTTGGGCACGCAAGCTCCCACATCGCGACAAGATGAAGATACCAGCGTGGGAGATGTTTGATTGGAATCACGTTTGTTGAACTCGAATTGAAGTTTTGTTAGAATCAAGTTGCTTCATGTTTTCTTGAAATTAAGTTAAGGTCTTTTAGGACCAAGTTCATGCATTGTTGGAATCAATTCGAAATTTTGTTAGAATGTTTTTCTGTGAACAAGTTTAAAAAATCAAGTTCAAGTTTTAAGGGACCAAGTTTTATTTTCTAATTTTTATAATTTGTTTTACGTTGCACCGACACAGATTCCTATGGCGACAATGGGATAGGAAAGTTCTAGGAGTGGGGATGAAGCGACCGTGGGCCTTACACTTGCCTGGTGTAAAATTGGAAAACCACGGGAAACCATCTTCAGGGCTGCCGACAGTGGGGTTCGAATCCACTATCTCTCGGATGCAAGCTCACAGCTGCGCGCCCCTAACCGCACGGCCAACTCGCGCGGTAAATGAACCAAGCCTGTGTTCTTTTGATACCTAGGTCATGTTACGTTGGGGCCGAGTTCATAAGACCCCAGAACAACAACGTATTGGACATGATATCTGGCAGCTCCTCAATATCCTTTCCGTCCACTCAACACAATTCTCCGTTCAGTCATAGACTTGTAAACAAATCCGCGGGATAACAACAGCGTTTGACTCATAGGTGCACTTTAGCCTGATTAAGTTCAGCTTATCTCCTGCACCAATCAGGTGATGTCCCATACTTCCTTACTGCTAATATTAGCCGACCAATAACCAGACAGCTCAGTGTCTTATCACGTTTGTGTTTGTAATAAGACTATCATCCCATTTATCTTTTGGTACCCCCTCCCTAAACCTCCTAACAAACAAGTTTAGTTATCAGCTGATATCATTCATGAATTTAAATTCTAAAACAACAAGTACTTTAAGCTTTATTTATATATTCAGTCCAATACTACGCAGAAATTAGAACTTTAGTGAAGTTCTGAATGAGCTAAACCGAACGAGTTGACCGTGCGATCAGGGTTGTATAGCTGTGAGCTTGCATTCGGGAGATAGTGGGTTCGAATTCTACTGTCGGCAGCCCTGAAGATGGTTTTCCGTGGTTTACCACTTTCACACCAGGCAAATGTTGGGGCTGTATCTTAGTTAAGGCCATGGTCACTTCCTTCTCACTCCTTGCCTTTCCCTATCCCATCGTCGCCATTAGAACTATCTGTGTCGATGGGACGTAAAATAAATTATTAAAGAAAAGAATCATGATAATTATAAATTTTTTTATAAGTTGGTAGCTTAGATCTTTCTCTGGTAAAGATAAACTCGCATCGTCGCCCCGAGATGATGCGGCTCTTTTCAGGCATACCCTCAGTGGAGATGAGCTGCATGTACCAATTTAACCACATAACAGCCCTCCTCCCATTCTTACATCTCTGTCATTACCGGGAGTCGAACTCGAACCTCCCGTGAACGCAGCAAATGGCGCTAACCGTTGCGCTGCTGAGGTAGACATGCATCTCGGGTGAGGTGAATTGTTCCCAGTGCAGTATTTTCTCTGGCATGGGCTAGAATAAGTTTGTAACTGTCATTGACCTGTCTTAGTCTCATCTTCGGCCTTGACAAAACAATGGTGACTGAATATGAGCTATTGTACCATGCATAAGGTCCCTGTGACGAATAATGTGGAAGTGTGGCTTTGTAGAGTCAATTGGATGTACTTCAATGATATTGCTGATATAACATATGGTCTCCGGAGAGGCCTGGTACAGGTCTTTCTAATCGTCACCCGTGGGGTGAAAGACTGTGTCGGCACATAGCCTTCTCCTATAGGATAAAACCAGAGGGTCCGCTCAAAGCTTAATGTCTCCGTCCAACGGACTAATCACGATGAACAGCGACGTATTGTCGTTGCGCCTCGAGATATCGTTCTGTGACAATATCGGAGAAATACTGACCCGCAGTACGTGTGTCACTTGGAACGAAGATTCGTTGATATAGTTCATGCAATACTGAACTTTAGACCTTCCTGGTCAGCGTTCTAAGCTGAAATAGCACATAGCGGTTTTTCTAGGCGCAATGACGATGATCTCACTTGAAACTAGACCACCTGTATCGATTTCGGAGTTTGTTTAGAGAGCATCGATATCTTACTCTGCGGAGAGGTTTTTGGCACGTAATTTAATAATAATTGAATACTGTCACCTCTTCTACCCTGCCAGCCAACATTTTGATGGAGAAATGTCTTTCCACCAACGGGAATCGAACCAGCTAACCAGTGTGGGATCACAAAGACTTGACATCGTAACATCGTAACCATGATGATCAACAGGCGAGCATCTACCCTATGTGTATTTCAGTGAGCTTTGCAGATACTGAATATATCAGCCACTCCTCGGTTCCCTAAGCCTCCGTGGCTCAGACGGCAGCGCGTCGGCCTCTCACCGCTGGATACCGTAGTTCAAATCCCGGTCACTCCATGTGAGATTTGTGTTGGACAAAGCGGAAGCGGGACAGGTTTTTCTCAGGTTACTCCGGTTTTCCCTGTCATCTTTCATTCCAGCAACACTCTCCATTCTCATTTCATAGCATCTATCAGTCATTACTAAATCACTTTGGGACTGGCGACCGCATCGTACTAATAGCCTACATATTTCATTCGTTACATCCCTGAAACGGCCATGACTGGAAAACAGGTTGTACGTTTTCATTTCCACCATTTCCCTATTATGCATCTTGAGTGATGATGTAACTTTTGGGATTCCAACCAACTCTCAGGCTAAGGGCTCTTCAACATGCAAACTGCTCTGTAATGGAGACGGTAGAATACATCTACGGTATCTCCTGCCTGTCGTACTAGGCGATCTAAAGATGTAAACTCCTGGGGCTCTCAGCCAGATAGGGAGGCTTAACGAATCACGGGTTCCCTATCCGACCTGTCGTTCTTAATATTCTATGTAAAACCGCGGTTACACATTCACAAAACAAGTAGATACCTCGACTTTTGTACTTGTGAGTTACCTTGAAATTAGACAATCTATCGATTCGATCGGTAATCGATTTCAGAGTTTATTTAGAGAGCATTGATATCTTACAAGTCGTATATTGTTTGGAATTCAGGGAAGATGCCGAAGGATAACTTTAAGTGCAGATTTAAGGAAAAATTTCCGTCTTTGCTGGAAAGAACAAAATTTAATTGAGGCAGAATATTTATTTTGCAGATACGTGTTCAAATTTTTATGTTTCTATAGGGTTTATATATATTCCCACCAAAGAGTGGTAGGCAGGCCTCACTAACAAATAGGATATTAGAGACTCATTAAAGTCGATTTAGTTGTAGATGCTTCTTCTCTATATCACGTGGAGGGATACTGATATTATGGATAATAGCGGTACTAACAAATACAAATAGTATGTATGTATGTATATTCAGTCCGTCAGCGATGCCGCTGGTGTGATCCTCAACAGCTCTGCCATCAGCTGTCATAGATGGCCTAGGCATCACTGAAGAGGCGTACTAGGGAAATGAGGAGTGAGGTAGTTTCCCGTTGCTTTCCTCACCGAGCCAGAGTTGCTATTACATATCAGTCTGCCAAGCCCACTGAAATGCATACACCAACCGACCCTATGAGCAACATTTTCACACCATTCATAGCAGGGACTGGCTGCATAAGGATTGGCATTACTAGCATCGCTCATACCTCAGTCACTTTCATATCGTCAAAGCCAAGGATAAGACAAAGACAGATCTATGAAAGTAACAAAATTGCTCTAGCCTATACCAGATGACATAGTGCACTGTAAACACTAGGTCCTGCCAGCAAAGGTGGACAAATAGTATAAATGATCCCAATTCTATGAAAGCAAAATGTAAAAATAGAGTTTCTTCTGAAGGCTCGAGGGAGTGGAAAAATAATTGTCTATAACATTAAACGCAGTTCAAATGATTGTTTTCCCGGATACCCGCGAAATTAAATAGCGGGACGTAAAAACCAAGAATGTTATTATTATTAAAATTAATGTTTATAATTACATAATTAGAATGGAGGATGTATGACAAACTTCCATTTTTCATTTTAAAATATGGTGACCCCTTCCAGAAGCCTTGTTTTTATTACACCGTTATCCTCATTTTCCTTCCATTCCCCTTCTCCTCCCCATTGATTATTTTGGAGAGGGATGGGTTACCCACTTGTATTCCCTCGTAAAACAATAGTCACCATCGGCATGCCAATGTGCTAAAAGTTTAATTAATTAATTTATTATTTTTATTATTTATTATGGTATTTTACATTGCAGCAGTCTACTAATGTTATAGAAATAATAATAATAATAATAATAATAATAATAATAATAATAATAATAATAATAATAATAATAATAATAATAATAAAGTATATACCTGGTCTAATAATGTACTAATAATGTAGAACTTTTATAATCAAAACTCTTGTCTCCAGGGTTCGGAATCCACCTTAAAACTGAAAGTCCTATACTATAATCGTGACATGATCACATAAAACTACAAGTCTGCTCGTTTGCTTGAGTTGTGGCGATTATGTTAGGGGCTAGTATTCGCATTGAATTCTATACAATAAAATGTTGTTTGGTACTAGCAATCTTCGACAGGTTGACCATGTACTGTAGGAGGTTCAGGTAAATGTAGAAATGTAATCTGATTTACGGCTGGAGTGAAAGTTTAATTATGGTGGTCTGTCTGTGAAAGGTTAGGGTCTATAGTAAGTAATCTGCAGTAGTATGTCCGACTCGTTGGCTGAACGGTCAGCGTACTGACCTTCGGTTCAGAGGGTCCCGGGTTCGATTCCCAGCCGGGTCGGGGATTTTAACCTTAATTGGTTAACTCCAATGGCACGGGGCTGGGTGTATGTGTTGTCTTCATCATCATTTCATCCTCATTACGACGCGCAGGTCACCTACAGATGTCAAATAGAAAGACCTGCACCTGGCGAGCCGAACCCTTCCTGGGATATCCCGGCACCAAAAGCCATACGACATTTCATTTGCAGTAGTATCTTAATAGTGAGAGTAGTGTGGAAAGTGTAAAATACGCCGTGGCCATTTTTGAGTATATTTAAGATATTCGTTCTCTTAATGGAAGGGATATATTTCTATTGGAGTCCATCCGGATAAGCAATGTTTTGGGTCTCGCCGCGTGGTGCATGGGTAAAGAATAAGAATTAAAGGATCTGACTCGAAAGCAAGCAACGTACAATTGGCTGTGCGAGAAACATTCTGTGTTTCCAATCTCCATCCGAGCAAAAGTTAATATTTTGGCATTGCGACTTAATTGTTCACATGACAAGGCAGACGCTTACGGGGCATTGAAGTCGTGTAAAATGGAAAGAATAACTGCTAGGAATTAGGAAGGAATACGTCTTACGTGGTAAATCATCGGCCTCAATGGTATTCTTGCGTAAGTCCTTGGCGAGTACCGACGCACAGTTTCCGTGCGCTTTGGTTTCTCAAGATTATTATCGGCACTTCTGCTTTTAACGAAATTTGATGTGCTGGCAGGCCGTGTTCAAAAATATAATGAACTAGCTGATGTACCCGCGCTTCACTACGGAATTCTACATTGTATACAGAATTCTAGGTTGGGTAGCGTACACGTGAGTAAGATTTTGATTTTATTAAACTGCATAGCTCTTAACGTTACCCTAGAACCGCGATGGGAAAGTCACCAAACGTCTTTTCTTATGTGAAGACTGGGCTAGGGAATTTTCACTGTAATCGTAGGCCCTCTTGAATACAATCAGTCACAATCAAGTTGGAGAGGTTTCATTATAATGGCAGACACTTACTCTCCACCTTCCTGTTTACATCCTCAGAAAGACTGTCTTAGTGGTTTTTTTTGCTAGTGGCTTTACGTCTCACCGACACAGATAAGTCTTATGGCGACGATGGGATAGGAAAGGCCTAGGAGTTGGAAGGAAGCGGCCGTGGCCTTAATTAAGGTACAGCCTCAGCATTTGCCTGGTGTGAACATGGGAAACCACGGAAAACCATCTTCAGGGCTGCCGACAGCGGGATCTTAGTGGTTTTCCCAACTGAAATCAACATAGGTCATTACAATGACGCCAGTAGGAATGTCACGATTAAAAGCAATGCCATCTTATGACATACTCGATCAAATGAAAAACAACACATTTTCTCACTTATAATGAACTGTACTACGCTGCCCATCTGCAGTAACAGTCCAAAGTTCCAGAGCTGGATTGACCAGGCCACAGACAGCCGTGAACCGTAAATACTTTTTAATTTAGGGGAGGCGGGGGTTGGGGGGGGGGAATAGTGTAGGGTCCCAGGGCAAAATCGATACCCGATGAGTCGGAAAATAAATCACAATTCACTACACTGGCGGGGTGGGGATATCTGACTTGGAGGCAAATTTTTCCACCAAGCTAGAGGAGAAACCCCTCTTCGCTGCTAATTTGGAATAACATGAATGTAAAATTTAACACAAGTGAAGAGGAAGAAGCTTTTCTGAAGAAGGTTCTTTTCATGGTTGAATTTTGTGTTATTTAGATAATTGTGGTGCTATAATTTGGAATTAGGCGAAATTGTAATTCTAGACCAGGTCATAAGTGAGCCTCTGCCATTATTCCGTTAAGCGTGCACACTGATCATTCCAACCAGCGCGTCAGAGTAGGGATCGAATAGCTGGATTACTATGATGAACCAAGGTGTTACGTACTAGCAGTATCAGAAAATATATGAACCCGAGTAATGGCATGCTAAAGAAGAAAGTTATCTAAATCCCCAGCTATTTCCCTCCAATAGTCAGGCAGGCTGTTATACTCGGTACGCAGCAGAAATCTCATCTATTGAATATGAGTGGCAGCATAAGAGACAAAGAACATCACAACAAACAATGATAAATATAATGTTATTGTTGATAAATATTATGAGCTTTCGATATTGTAGGCCTTCACATTTAGTTTTCTTCCGACTCTGAAATACCACATAAATGATCGGAAATTGTATTCTCTATAACTTTTGTTATGTACTGTAGTACTTTTCGATAGGACCAACAACATAGGTATTTAAAATTTACATTTTAGACGCCTTTTCCTAAACTACCATTTCATCCAGGGTGAATAAAATTGTTTGTAGCTTATACTGTAGTTTTTTATTCCCCGACTCTATATACCGATTTTCATTAGATTCTGTTTACTCATTTTCTCGTGGCTTAGCGTTGATATGGACTTAGCAACAAAAATACAAATTCGTGAATATCTCTGTTACCACAGCCAGTACGGTAAAAATGTATAAGGCATAAATGATCGGAAATTTAATTCTATATAACTTTTGTTTTGTAGTGTTTATCGATAGGACCACTAATATTTATATATTATATTTTAGGCCTTCCCCTGAACTACCATTTGACTCAGCGTGAATAAAATGATTTATAGCCTAAATTGTAGTGACTCATTCCCCGACTTTACACACCGATTTTCATTAAATTCCCTTCAGCCGTTCTCTCGTGATTCGCGTACATACATACAGACAGACAGAAACTACGGAAAAAGTAAAAAATGCATTTCCCTGTTACTGTGGACATGACCGAAACAGAAAGACCATTCTTTTTAAATTCTGAGCAATGCACAGTCATAACTCTTATTATATATATATATAGATAGAGGAACACAACTGGAAAATGAACTATACGTCGTCGGTTTTCAAGACCGAGTTAACTGACGTACATTTTCTTTCTTCGCCGGGAATGTTAACTATGATTTTCCCATTTCTTTCTGTAACCAGTTCATTTTTTGGAACCAAAATAGCCCGCTCACAAAGTCACGTAACGCGAGCACTACTGATGTTGTGAATGCGTTGGAGGGTACGGTCCATTAAGGTATCTTGAGACTGAACGATGTTATCCAATGACGTACGAATGGTAGTATAATCACCAGGGTCCAGTATTGTTGTATTTTCAATGTTCTTTAGTACGTCATGGAGCTTCTCAATCGACGGTCAACAGAGGCTCGAGACGCTTCAGAGGAACGCAGGAAATTGTCAAGAGGAGGTGTTAACCAGTGGCGTAGGTAAACATAATAACAGAAAAACATAATAAAACATCCATTTAAAATTGTTTATTATTATTATTATTATTATTATTATTATTATTATTATTATTATTATTATTATTATTATTATTGTTCATAACCCCCCGTAAGAGCCACCGTGGCTCGGGCAGCAGTGCAGCGGCCTCTCACCGCTGGGTTCCGTGGTTCAAATCCCGGTCACTCGAAGTGAGATTTGTACGACAAAGAGGAGGCGAGCCAGGTTTTCCTGCGAGTACTCCGGTTTTCCCTGTCATCTTTCATTCCATAAACACTCTCCAATATCAATTTATTTCATCTGACGTCATTAATCATTACCACAGAGCAGTACGACAGGCTTCGGCAGCCGCCAAAATTCCTATCCTCGCCGCTAGAGGGGGTCTTCATTCATTACAATCCTGTCCTGGTTGAAATAATTTTAAACAGTCTGTAGGCCTTCATTTTCGTTTTTCATCCCCCCCCACCCCCAGTAAATTCAATTTAAATGGACCCCTGTGCATTTAAAAGGTGTTTGATATTATTATTATTATTATTATTATTATTATTATTATTATTATTATTATTATTATTATTATTATTATTATGAAATGAAATGGCGTATGGCTTTCAGTGCCGGGAGTGTCCGAGGACATGTTCGGCTCGCCAGTTGCAGGTCTTATGATTTGACGCCTTAGGCGACCTCTGTGTCGTGATGATGCAATGATGATGAAGACGACACATACACCCAGCCACCGTGCCAGCGAAATTAGCCAATGATGGTTAAAATTTCTGACCCTGCCTGGAATCGAACCCGGGACCCCTGTGACCAACGGCCAGCACGCTAACCATTTAACCATGGAGCCGGACTATTATTATTATTATTATTATTATTATTATTATTATTATTATTATTATTATTATTATTATTTATTCGCTAGGGCCATCGAGGTCCACGTTAAGTCTTGTTACATTTTGCAGTGAACTTTCCTTTCTTTTTTTTAGCCCAGAATTCCCTCATTCTTTCTGAGTAGGCCTGCTTAGTTCTTCTGTCCAAGAGACAACCAGTCTTCTTTTCGGTTGTTCGTCTCGGTTTAGCCCGTTCGTCACTATCTTCTTTCCGAAAAGACATCTGTCAAAGGCGTCCTCCGGCTTGATCTGTAGCACTAGTAGGTCTTGTTTGGTGTTTCTAAACCGAGGCATCGTGGTTTTAGGTTTTGAACCAAATAGGTTAAAGATCTGTTTGGTCAACCTGTTTCAGCCCATTCGTTTGATGTGACCGCAAAATCGTGCCCATCTTTTGCGGACCGTGTCTATAATTTTCTCTATTTTGTTATAAACTTCCTTATTGGATCTTTTAGTGGATGCCATTGTTTTAGCTGGATCCCACGATTCCTCTAATTACTGTGCGTTTTCTTTCTCCAGTTCTTCTAGGAGTCCTATATTGGCAATTAGGGATAGGGTTTCGGATGCATGCATAACTACTGGCTTCAGAACCGTTCCACAGTGACCTATCAGTACTTTGGGAAAGGCATTTTTTGTTGTAGATCGTGCGTGACGTCAAGTTTGCGTTTTTGTTCCCTAAGTGCATCCCTGTCCAATCCATTGTTCATGATGATCTCACCCAGGTACGTAAATTTCACTTCTCACCTGGTTTGTCCCAAGTTTTGAATGTGCGTTTTTGATGTTAGTCATTACTTCCAATTTTTCTAACGATATCTGAAGACCAAACTGTTCGGCGATTT
Source organism: Anabrus simplex (assembly GCF_040414725.1). Lineage (NCBI taxonomy): Eukaryota > Metazoa > Arthropoda > Insecta > Orthoptera > Tettigoniidae > Anabrus > Anabrus simplex. The sequence goes on from NC_090270.1 coordinate 198,684,449, forward strand.
CCATTAACAGTTCGATTGAGAGGAAGTTGGATGAAAACCAGTGTGGTTTCAGACCACAGAGAGGCTGTCAGGATCAGTTTTTCAGTATGCGCCAGGTAATTGAAAAATGCTACGAGAGGAATAGGCAGTTGTGTTTATGTTTCGTAGATCTAGAGAAAGCATATGACAGGGTACCGAGGGAAAAGATGTTCACTATACTGGGAGACTATGGAATTAAATTTAGATTATTAAAATTTATCAAAGGCATTTATGTAGACAATTGGGCTTCAGTGAGAACTGAGGAAAGAAAAATTCTTTTCACTAATCCCCAAAATTAATATTTTATACTTAAACTACCCTCTGAATTTTAAATTTAAGAATTCTTGTCTTCAATCTTCTTAATAGTATAATTTTTATACAAGCTAATCACCCCCTTGGTAGAATGAGTTCTTGGTTCAGGGTACTTATAGGGGTTAGACAAGTCTGCAATCTTCACCTTTGCTGTTCGTAGTTTACATGGATCATCTGCTGAAAGGCATAAAATGGCAGGGTGGGATTCAGTTAGGTGGAAATGTAGTAAGCAGTTTGGCCTATGCTGACGACTTGGTCTCAATGGCAGACTGTGCCGAAAGCCTGCAGTCTAATATCTTGGAACTTGAAAATAGGTGCAATGAGTATGGTATGAAAATTAGCCTCTCGAAGACTAAATTGATGTCAGTAGGTAAGAAATTCAACAGAATTGAATGTCAGATTGGTGATACAAAGCTAGAACAGGTCGATAATTTCAAGTATTTAGGTTGTGTGTTCTCCCAGGATGGTAATATAGTAAGTGAGATTGAATCAAGGTGTCGTAAAGCTAATGCAGTGAGCTCGCAGTTGCGATCAGCAGTATTCTGTAAGAAGGAAGCCAGGTCCCAGACGAAACTATCTTTACATCGGTCTGTTTTCAGACCAAATTTGCTTTACGGGAGCGAAAGCTAGGTGGACTCAGGATATCTTATTCATAAGTTAGAAGTAACTGACATGAAAGTAGCAAGAATGATTGCCGGTACAAACAGGTGGGAACAATGGCAGGAGGGTACTCGGAATGAGGAGATAAAGGCTAATTTAGGAATGAACTCGATGGATGAAGCTGTACGCATAAACCGGCTTCGGTGGTGGGGTCATGTGAGGCGAATGAAGGAGGATAGGTTACCTAGGAGAATAATGGACTCTGCTATAGAGGGTAAGAGAAGTAGAGGGAGACCTAGACGACGATGGTTAGACTCGGTTTCTAACGATTTAAAGATAAGAGGTATAGAACTAATTGAGGCCACAGCACTAGTTGCAAATCGAGGATTGTGGCGACGTTTAGTAAATTCTCAGAGGCTTGCAGACTGAACGCTGAAAGGCATAACAGTCTATAATGATAATATATGTATGTATATATGTATGTATGTATGTATGTATGTATGTATGTATGTATGTATGTATGTATGTATGTATGTATGTGTGTATGTATGTATGCATGTATGTATGTATGTATGTATGTTCGATTTGTATCCTAGCGGTTTCTACGTCGTTCGACAGAATGGCTATGTCATCGGCGAAAGCTAGAAAGTCTACCATGATTCCCTTGGATTTGATTCCCATTCTCAGTGGGCTATAGTCGATTTCTATTAATCTCGTTCGCCAGGTCCGGATGATTTCCTCAAGAATTTTGTATATGAACCATTATTTTTTGAAAGTGCTAACTTACAACCAACAATGTAGGCCTACTATGAGAGCAGCTTTTTTCGGTTTGTTTGAAATTTACAAGAAAAATAACAAGATCCGTGCTTAGGAGAAGTGGTAGGTTTGCCAAAGACGCAAATTAAATGTCTAAAATAAACTGCATATCTGAGGAAAATATTGGGGTTTTCCATACGTCACATGTTAAAGGCCAAGGCGGACGTGAATGGAATGAGACTACAAGCTAATGAGCTGCGTCGCCAGCACTAGTAACCCTACTCAGCGACTTGCCTCGTCTCGCCAAAACACCATTACTGAACTAATTGTGTTCTTTGTAAGGAGCTCAGTTAAGGAAGTAGTCATTTGAGTCCTAATAAGGCATCGTCAATGACTTGTTTGTGTCCCTGTTAAAACTGGGGAAATATTTTAAATACCTACCTTACCTATCCGTATTTGTCAAGCTGTGTCCTTCATCAGCTGTTCTTTCCTTCCATATTATTATTCTTTTCCTCAACTGATACATATCTTGCAACTCCGCTGGAGCAACTGAATTAATTTGTCTTTATCCTTATACATTTCCAGCCTTCTTAGCGTGTATGACGTTAGACTTGGTCATTTGGTCCGATTAGAATTCGAAGGTGAAATAATATTTCTCCTCAAGGAAGAGAGGAATGTTCATTTAGGTCCTAAAAATAAATACATAACAATAAATAAATATTGTGAATTAAAAGAATGTAACCCTATTAAGTTCATGGTGACATATTTGTCGCAGAAAGTCTTAGAACAAATTTGTGTACTCGTCGTTGATGTGTTAGATTTAATGTGTTAGATGTAATTCTAACTAGTATAGATGAATTGCAGTAGAGGAGACAAAGCAAACCTCGACTAAAAACAGTAGTCAATCAATATCGTGGCAATAAAGGCCGATTGCAGTGGTGTTTAGTAGTGTAGTTTGTACAGGTATGTTATAGAGTTCTATGTGTTAGGCAGAATAAGTGTCTTCTACACGCCGAGCGAGTTGGCCGTGCGGTTACGGGCGCGCAGCTGTGAGGTTGTATTCCGAAGATAGTGGGTTCGAACCCTACAATCGGCAGCCCTGAATCCCATTTTCATGCCTGGCAAATGCTGGGGCTGTAACATAATTAAGACCACGGCCTCTTCCTTCCCACTCCTAGCCCTTTCTTGTCCCATCGTCGTCATATATGTGTCGGTGCGTCATAAAACAAATTGAAAACAAATATTTTCTAAAGACTGAAAATCTTTAAAGTTACACTGAAAAGCATGCTCTTCTTTAAACAGCTTATAAAGATAGTCACAACAACCAGTCATCTCCAGTTATACTAGACTTAACTAAAGTTGGCGTCTGACAGGTAAGGTTGGAGGGAGGAGCACTGCACGTGCCATTTCACGATGTTGTCACATTCCAGCATTCCTTTCTACATACTCTTACCCCTCGCTTCCGGCTCACTTGTTCCCTCCTTCATTCTGACCGCTGTGATCTGTTGTAGACTATCCGGCCAGGCGGTGTCGTCCCATTTGCGATCACTCTTATACAAACAATCAGGTTCTTATCAGTGACAGTGACAGGTTTGGCAACTCCCAGCAAGACGAGCTGCCCTGAAGTTTTATCTCCATGGCAACCACAGTCGCCCCACCCTCGTTTCCATGGCAACCACACAGCCACTCCCTTTATCCCGCCTCGGCAGGCAGTAAACGGACCTCCCTCTAAGAAATGTCAGACAGCAACTCTTATTATTAGCAGTATAGTTCGTTACTATGACGATTGAATGTCAGCTATGTTCCTTTTTGACGTAGAACGTCTTTCAACTTCGAATCAGGGGTGTCCGGGGAAAAATCACCTTTGATGCAGCACGAAACGTTTTTTATTTTAGCTCTAAAATGGGAATGGTTTATTTATAATTTTAAAGTAGAAGGATGACCGTACACGATTTGCCCACGGTAGCTGCCGTAATGCGCATAACGTCGTCACAAGATGTTTGCCCACTTAACGTACGCCTGTGGCAGTCGACAATCATTACCGCACAGTTTCGAGATGACCCACAGACTCAAATGGAATGTCATTTAATTTGTCTCGACGAGATCTATCAGAAAGTGACATAAAAATTAAAATATGAGCTAAATTAAAAATATATTGAAGGTTTTTTTTTTACTTATGCCTGTTGTTCACCATCGAATTTTTCTTTCAGTTCAGTACTTCACGAGCAAAATTGTCAAATCTTGTCAAAGACATTGTTGAAGGTTTGACAAGATTCGAAAAGACTTGGCAGGGTTTAATGGCATTTTGTTTTAACATGGAGGAAAGGCAAACAGCAGTTGTCGGTGCGACGTAAAGCCCCTAGCAAAAAAAAAAAAAAAAAAAAAAAAAAAAAAAAAAAAAAAAAAACAGCAGTTGTGTTTCTTGGACTAGCAGTGGGATATATTAAAAAGAAGAGAATCGTGCAATAAACCATAATTTGCATGGGGGAAAATATTAATGTGGTTATCTCCATTTTTTGCGATGTATTTACTGCCATAACATGATTTGCAGAGGTTATGTTATGTTATGTTGCATTTACTCATATTAATTGAATAAAACTGACAGCAATGCAACGGAAATTCATATCTTATTACATCATCGTCTTAAATCGAATATTGCTGATAGTTTTCTATAGCTTGCCGTACGATAATAAACATAAAAAGCTGTCCACATATTGAGATATTTCTCTTGCAATCGCCTCGTACGCTGCAGTTTTTTAATATTTTATTGTGGTATTCTATGGAGTCCACTGAATATAAGCAGGAATGTACTTATAACTTAGCAATTAATACACACACAACAACCCTTAGTCGTGAAGACGAAGCCATTATTGTTGCATTGATTCCCGGCAATCCCAGCAATGCTTAGTGGCCTAGCGCTCATCCTTAATATTCGAATTCCATCGGTCAACTCTGTCAAAGACCTGGCAATTCTCTGACCGATTAGTGGCGACGATGGGATGGGGAAAGCCAAGGCGTGGGAAGGAAACGGCCGTGGCCTTAGTGAAGGTAGAGCTTCAGCATTTGCCTGGTGTGAAAATGGGAAACCATGGAAAACCATCTTCAGGGCTGCCGACAGTGAGATTCGAATCTCGAATCTCCCGGATACAAGTTCTCAGCTGTGCGCTCCTAATCACAGGGCAACTCGCCAGGTGCTTCTCAAGTATTGTAAGCGACCTGACAAGTAAACTTGTGTGATGTATTGAAAGTTCTTGCGAAGTCTTGTGTTGCCTTGAATTTGACAAATATATGATCGTGTACAGCAGGCCTTAGAATTGACAAAATTTGGTATACTTTACAAAATATGTCCAATAATGTGAGTGATGGACGAGTTAAAGCCTATGGAATACATATGCAGAAGGAAACTAGACTCAATAAGGCATGGAATGAGACCAAAACTACATAACGAGATAGCTATATGAGCGTTGCAAACTTGAGGTTATCGTGCGCAGAATGATGGCTAAACGACGGGACGGTGGCAAGCACTTCTCGGGAAGCAATTAACGTTGAACAGACGTATATTGATGAAATAGGTGTGCAAGAAGAACAAGTGGGTACTTAGGCTAGTGTTCCAGGTAATATGGATTCCTGTTTTTTTTCTACAGTGTGTTTTACGTCACACCGAAATAGATAGGTCTTTTGGCGACGGTGGGATAGGAAAGGACTACGAATGGGAGGGAAGCGACCGTGGCCTTTGTTGAGGTACAGCCCCAGCATTTTCCTGGTGTGAAAATGGGAAACCACGGAAAACCACCTTCATGGCTGCCGACAGTGGGGTTCGAACCCAAAACGCACAGCCACTCGATAGGTGATGGGCTCCTGTGTTAGAGATGCAAAATATGAAATATATCAAAGTACTTCGAAAATACCATTTGTAACAATGACTTTGGGCATGTTTGTGATGTCTGTGATAGTTTGGTTTAACTCATGGAAAGTTCTATAGTATGCTGATAAATGTGTTTCCAGATGAAGGCGTTAATAACTGGAAAATGTATGAAAACGGTTCGAACTGTGTTAAGAATAACAAAGCACACAGTAGATTTAAGTATCCACTGAAGTCCACGCCGCTGACGCCTTTGGATCCGATTACTGAGGAACTGGTATCGCCGAGATTGCCGTTCATGTAAATAAGACTTTTGCATTCTTATGAGTATGACAGTTCGAAGAAGATTATAGCCCACTATCGGCAGCCCAGGAGATGACTTTATGTGGTTTCCCACTTTTACTCCAGGTAGATCTGGGCGTGGCTTTTGGCAACTTTAGAATACTTATTTTTCCCCTCAGTTAGAAACTTCCCTGCAAAGATGTTCTCAGAACCTATTAAAGATATTCCTTGCGGCGTACACAGTGTAGTGAAGTATGCCATAAATGTCAATATCAAGAGGAACCTGATACATAAGTCTTCGTATTTACAAGGATGTGGAAATAAAAGCATAAGAAGGGCTTGGTTACGATACTTGGTAGATCAACAACTCTATAAACATTATCACTAGAGCCCGGATGTTTATGCAGTAATAGATTAGAATGCAAACTTACTGAAGTAACAAGTAACAAGTAGAGTCTATCCGCAAGACGGTAATGCTATAAGGTTTGCATAAACATTAGGGGTTCGGCCCATTAGAACCCCCTAGAATTTATGTTACTTCCACTACATTACGTTAAAGCGGGCTAGTCGACATTTCCTACTAACAGTATTATTTAGTAACAAAATTACTTAGTAGGAAATGTCGACTAGCCCGCTCTAACGTAATGTAGTGCGAGTAACATAAATTCTAGGGGTTCTAATGGGCCGAACCTCTAATGTTTATGCAAACCTCATAGCATTACCGTCGTGCGGGTAGAGTCTACTTATTACTCGCTTAAGTAAGTTTGCATCCTAACCTATTACTGCATAAACATCCGGACCCTAATTATCACATAGAGACTGACTTGTCAGTGTTGAACAGTAATATTACATAGTTTTTGAATTGGGCGTAAATATTGAGAAAGTGACTATTCAGAATATGTCCCATTCAGAAGTTATCAACGCCAGGCAACATACAATGACCTGGAACGGTCCGGCTCGATGGTTAAATGGTTATCATGCTGGCCTTTGGTCCAGGGGGTCCCGGGTTCGATTCCCGGCCGCGTCGGCTTGGTTAATTCCAATGGCTCGGGAGCATTAGAATTCATCCCAGATAGGGCTCCATCCTAATACAGTAGATGCGCAGGTTATCTATACGGCGTCGACTAAAGAAAGAGACCTGCACCAGACCTCTTCGGAGCCCCCCTCTCTTCCGCAAGGAAATAACCCGGAACGGGGAGAAGTGTTCAGATATAGCTCCAGGTCAATATTCGATTCCATTAAGTATAATTTATTATATGTATGCTGAAGTGTCGTTCTTTCGGAGGATTTAGCTAGGTAGTCTAAGCTCGGTATAAGTGTGACTCCGATTTGATGGCCACCAGGGAAATACAGTACGTCGCAGTGACCCTGGAGGAGATACGACCGATCACGTATTATACATGGCTACGAAAATTATGAGAATGCGTGTGTTATAGGTTCCCATGTATTCGACGGATGATTGAAAGTCATGCATTCTGGGATCATTGTGTAAAAAGAAATCTGTCGCTTCTCTAAAATCCATTCACAAATCTGAACAATACTGGGCAAATCGTAAGATTCGTTCTATGTGACACTTGTTATGTCAGAGTTATCATGTGACACTCAACATATGTCAGCAGTTCTATGATCACGCGACCGCATGACCCGCGGATACTCATACAACAGAGAAAGCGCAGTGTTCACACGAGGAGGAGGCGAGCAGGAGGGATAGAAGGAAACGTGGATGGTGCATATAAATAATTACATAGATAAAAATCGTTAAGTAACCTTCAGAAGAATTTTGCCTAATTTTAACTAGACTCAAAGGGGCAGAGAGGAAGAAAACCAGGAAGAATAAGCCTTAACACTTCACAATATGTATTATTTAAGTACTATCAAATTACAGAATATTTTCAAAAACAAAGTTGAGTTATAAACATTCTTTCTTTCTTAATCTGTTTACCCTCCAGGGTTGGCTTTTACTGCGGACTCAGCGAGGGACCCCCTTAAGGGCAGAGTCCTGGAGCATCAGATTTTGGGTCGAGGGATACAACTCGAAAGGAGGACCAGTACCTCGCCCAGGCGGTCTCACCTGCTATACTGAACAGGTGCCTTGTAGGGGAATGGGGAGATTGGAAGGGATGGACAAGGAAGAGGGAAGGAAGCAGTCATGGTCTTAAGTTAGATACCGTCCCGGCATTTGCCTGGAGAAGCGGGAAACCACGGAAAACCACTTCGAGGATGGCTGAGGTGGGAATCGAACCCACCTCTACTCAGTTGACCTCACGAGGCTGAGTGGATCCCGTTCCAGCCTTCGTACCACTTTTTCAAATTTTGTGGCAGAGCCGGGAATCGAACCCGGACCTCCGGGGGTGGCAGCTAATCACACTAACCACTGCACCACAGAGGCGGACTTATTTCCCTATTAAAGATTAAAAGAGTTAGACGAGAGCTAGCGGCTGCGCGGTTCGGATCACGTAGCTGTCAGCTTACACTCGGGAGATAGTGGGTTCGGCAGGAAATTTCTTGAAAGGATTATGAATTCCTTTTTACTTTCCAAATGACGAGACTACAGTTTACATCTTTTCTGGAAACACACTGCAGTTTGCTATCGCACTCACGAATGAACCTACTTTGGACCATGCTTATTCAACTGTTAGGCTTTGATCTTTGCACAGTATTGGCGTATTTTCTTGTCCGGCCCCGCGGTGTAGAGGGCAACGCGTCCGCCTGTCATCCGGCGACCCCGGGTTCGATTCCCGGCTGGATCAGGGGTTTTAATTGTAAATGATTAATATCGTCCTTAACGTTCCTTTCCTCACATTCAACACTCTACACTTCCTCCATTCCACTTACACGCAGGTTCGTATCACATGGTGCAAGTAGGGGCAAAAGATCTCTATAGGTCGATGCCCCGAACAAATAGCATTTTAAAAAACCTCCTTTCTTTCATCTGTCCAGGGGGTACCTTTCTTCCGTGGTTTTTCTTGAAATCCCTGAACTTCTTTCAAGGTATGTCGTATGGACCATCTATCTTGAAAATTATTATTATTATTATTATTATTATTATTATTATTATTATTATTATTATTATTATTGTTACCGTGTTTTGGTGGTAGTTATGCATGAAAGAAGGTGCTGGGTGGTGAATAGGTCTCAAGCTACTAAAGTGAAATTAATTTTAAAATTTAACAAGGTTATATTTTCTTTGCAAAATTAGGTAACAACAAATAGAACAGGTACTTAGTAGCCGAAACACGATTGAAAAATACATTTACATAGGTACCCCATTTGGGGCTTCAAAAGTCAGAAACATAATTCTTGAGCAAAGAGCCCAACCTTACAATGAACACCATACAACAAAGGGGCCCAAAACCCCCAAACATGCCAGAAACATTTGCTTCCAATTACACCCAAAAGCCTCCTTGAGGCAGAGACACAATTTTCAATAAAGGGCAACTTCCCCTTAAAATACAAGCCTATCATAGGCCACTCCGAACTCCACCTTTAAGCTGTCCTCAAAGGCCATATACACAGGGGTAAAATACCCAACCTACTGAGGTCTGTTAAATGACAAGAAAGTTAATACATGACCTCTAAAATACAATTTGAGAGGAGGCGAATTTGCACTCCTAATACACTTTGCTTAAGACCTACTTGGCACTAGGCCAGTAATACAAGGGCTAATCCCATACTACAGAGGTGACTTAATAACAATTTACATTACATTACGGAAGAATAGGTTGAGAAAAATAAGTTCACCTCAAGACGATGTGAGTGGGAGCTCGAGAGGGTTAAGCACTCTCTATCCCGATATGTCGTTTGAAAGATAGAATAGATACCAGTAGTTTTTACATTTTAAAGGAAAGTTACATGGTGGAAGGCCTAGAACCCGCCCCGAGAGTTAAACTGCTGATCTAGCAACGAAAGAAGTTATTAATTGGCCATTACCTTGTGTTGAACGGCTGGAGAAGAAAGAGGCGCTTCCCGCCCCCTGCTGTGTACCTTACGCACTGAAAGATGGAACAGAAGTGGCCCGGAGACCCGAAAATCAGCAGTTTATATCCTCTCGCGGAAGGTTCTAGGCGTTAGGGGAAAGAAAACACCCTCCCACAAACTCTTTATTGGGTAGGACCCCGCAACAGATTCAAGTTGGGGGAAGATACACCAGATTGGTCAGAAATTAATAGAAGAAATTCGGGATTGGATACATTCATAACAAGGGGAAGAAAGGGGTAAATATTGCCAACTTAAACAATGACAGAAAGAAATTTAACAAAGAATAAACTCTTGAAATTAAATTTTCTCCAAAAAAATAGTTCTTTGACTCCGCACTAGGTTGCACTATTGTAGATCTTCAGTAGTGTCCTCTAGAAGAGAAAGTTCACACTTCTTACTTCAAGCGAAACAAAAACACATCAAAAGTGACACAGTTCTAAAACTCCAAAATTTACAGGTAGTGACATCTTCTGAGAAGGTAGAAAATTAATACCGTCAATAAAGTTCAGACTTCCTCCAGCAGAGGAGTTTTAACTGGCGCGCATTTAAATTAGCGGCGTGGAGGTGTACCACCCGGTACAATTATTATTATTATTATTATTATTATTATTATTATTATTATTATTAGACTCTATTGTATTAGGCATCAAGTATTGTTTTCTTTTTTTTCTATTTGCTTTACGTCGCACCGACTCAGATAGGTCTTATGGCGACGATGGGACAGGAAAGGGCTAGGAGTGGGAAGGAAGCGGCCGTGGTCTTAATTAAGTTACAGCCGCGGCATTTACCTGGTGTGAAAATGGGAAACCACGGAAAACCATCTTCAGGGCTGCCGACAGTGGGGTTCGAACCCCACTCACAGTCATGAACTAACGATGACTTCCACGGTCATCTAAAGTAAGCAACCTTTGAAGTGGTTTTTCTGCATTGTAGTTTTACTCATGCTTTCGCAGTAATTTCGGTTGGCATCTTCAGCGCGAGTGATCCCCCTCATGAATGGCCACTAACAAATAGGTGGTGGAAATTCCCGCATAATTTCCCCTGTCCTACCTCTCAAGGTTGGAAAACTGATATACGCAAGCAGTATTCTCAGCAGTGAAGAGGTTCATTTAGGTAAAGCACAGTGCACTTTAGTACATTACTGCAATGTATTTTCGGCTATACAAAGTACGTCAGTGATTTCTTTTCCGAGATTCTTCCATTAATATTTATATAATTTCCTATGTATTTCAAAGTAAATTTCACAGCATTATAGGATATTTTGCTATGGTCCAGGTTTCCGCTATCAACAGGTTCTTGTATAGGGAAGATTCACTCTGAAAGTAGAGGTTATGATCTTATAACCTTCATGGATATAGAGTTCGGAAAAAAACCAAAAACCTTTATCTGGAGCTTTTAATTATATGGTAAATAATGAGAATAGGAAATAGGGAATAAGGATGAAAGGCGAATGGAAGCAGTCGCATCGCCATACGTACAGAGGTCTGATTGCGACGATAGGACAGGAAATGGCTAGGAGTGGGAAAGAAGCAACCGTGACCTCAATTAAGGTACAGACCCAGCATTTGCCTGGTGTGAAAATGGGAAACCACGGAAAACCATCTTAAGGGCTGCCGACAGTGGGGTTCGAAGTTCGAACCCACTATATCCCGAATGCAAGCTGACAGCTAGGTGACTTTAACCGTGCAGCCACTCACCCGGTGGGGAGCAGTAAAGATGTTGGTATAGAGTACGATAAGTCACACAAACTGGATAAAAAGGAAGCAAATACAGAGATATTCAGAGATATCAATGAAGATCTCATAGTTCAAAGTGTAATGAATAAAATGAAATTCATTGACTACACGATATATCCCCCTGTGGATGGGGGCGGTACAATAACACCCACGTTATCCCCTGCCTGTCGTAAGAGGCAACTAAAAGGGGCCCCAGGCGTTCTTGTGCGAAGCTTCTCATGTTCATCTATCCTATTCGACCTCCCTTCGTCAACTCTTGTTCTCTTCCGACCCCGACGATATTACGTATGGAGGCCTAGGAAGTCTTTCATTTTCATGCCCTTTGTGGCCCTTGTCTTCATTTTTCGAAGTGTCGGATCACTACCATTTTTCTCCCCCTTTAGTGTTATATAGAAGATGGTTGCCCAGTTGAACGTTCTCTTAAAACAATAATCACCACCACCACCTACGGGATATAGCGTAACAGTTTTCTTCTGAATATCATGGACGGGAAAATTGTGGTAAAAGAGTAGGAGGAGGGCCGAGGAAAGGACAAGGTGAATAGCACGATGTAGTTAGCAAGTTACGAAGTGTTCAAAAAGAGAGGAAAGAAGAGATTGGCAGGTGAACCCTTCAGTGTTTGAATTCAATAAATTACCTATATTATTATTATTATTATTATTATTATTATTATTATTATTATTATTATTATTGCATTTGCTTTACGTTGCACCGACACGGATAGATCTTATGGCTACGATGGGATAGGAAAGGCCTAGGATTGGGAAGAAAACGGCCGTGGCCTTAATTAATGAACAGCCCCAGTATTTGCCTGGTATGAAAATGGGAAACCACGGAAAACCACCTTCAGGGCTGTTGGCAGTACGGTTCGATCCCACTATCTCCCGGATGAAAGTTCACAGCTGCGTGGCCCTAACCGCACGGCCAACTCGCCCGGTGATCCTAATTTTTAGCAAGGTGTCAATTAGATTTTTGAAATCCTGATTTCTTTCGGAAGAAATTAGTACACATAAATTACATTGTTTCTTCGCCTTGTGCTCTATACGCACTAGGGTATTATTTATAGGCAAAGTAAGATGAGGGTCAGTATGAGACACGTACCATTCTTCCATGACACATGAGGCAGTCAGAGATCAAAGGAATGCCTGGCGCCCACTCAAGTCACGGGTTTGAAGCTGGTTTGGCAAAGTAGAACTGTTGTCATCGTGTTCTCCGGAGCCATCATTCACTATAAAGACAAGAGAAAATTATTGGTGTCCTTCCTCAGAACGGGGATATATGTTGAAAATATAATTAATTCTAAAGTCACAGGAAACCTTAGTATGCTTCAAAGCACTTTACGAAATCTACTAGCATTCGCAAGAGAGGATCCAATGTCAATGAGGGAGGCATGGATTAAGCCCGAAGGACGTGGGTTCAGTTCCCTAATAGGAAATTTAGAATCGAGCATTCCTCACCAATAGAGGTACTTCAGCTTTCAGCCTTCAGCTTTGCGGTTCGAGCCACAGAGCTGGGAGCTGGGATTCGGGAGATGGTGAGGTTCAAACAATAAATAAGTAGATTACTGGCCATGTTAGCTTTACGAGGTATTTTGTGGCCTTTGCCAGTATCGGCACTAATCCTCATTCGTCGAAGGATAAGACCACTTCCTTTTTATCCTTTCTAAAGAGCCGATGATTGCCTAGTTGTACTTTTTCTTAAAACAATAATCCACCACAACGAAATCAACTCTACTACGCCTTTTCCTTGGTATATTCCATACACTAAACACATGGATGATAGACGAGATAACAGAGCGAGCTGGCCGTGCTGTTAGGGTCGCTCAGCTGTGAACTTGCATTCGGGAGATGGTGGATTCGAACCCCACCATCGGCAGCCCTGAAAATTGTTTTCCGTGGTTTCCAATTTTCACATGAAACAAATGCCGGGGCTGTAGCCTACTTTAATTGAGGCCACGGTCGCTTCCTTCCCAGTGCTATCCGCATGTCACCATAAGACCTGTCTGAGTCGGTGCGATGGAAAACCAAGAGAATAAATTTGAAATGAGAATCAAGTCAGTTTCCTGTTGGACTTCAAGCTAACCACTTTACTTCGCCGAGACAACTCTCTGCTCCTTCAGGGGCTTCCATAGACTGTAGCGTAGATGGCTTCGCTTTTGTTCTATAAGAGCCATAAAAAAGAATAATGAAGGAACACTATAATCTAGTTATTTCAACATTTTCGCATAGGTCTGATGCTCAAAGATTTTCAATGGGAAGTTTTTAGCTCAGTGGTTCAAGTCCTGAGTGACTGAAGTTTGAATCCCGGTGGATCCATGGTTGGAATTTTCATCTGAATAATCATGGGGGAACAGGAAGGGAATCCGGCCCTCGGCTAAAACCCAAAATGAGCCTCGGTGGCTCCAGGAGCCGGAGTCAGTTTGGTCCGGACATCGGATGATTTTGAGTGCCAATTTGGCCTTAAATTGAGCACAATGCCAGTTGAGTGCCATGCCCTGTTTGTCGAAAAGTCCTTATGTTTCTGATATGATCGTGAGCTGGAATGCCTCACTTTAAAAACTAAGTAACCTCAGAAATATCTAGGATAAGGTGAAGATTTTTTTATTCGATCAAAGTGAATACGGAAGTTTGCAATGTAAGTTCCAGAGACTGAGCCCTGCACCGGGAAAGCTATGAAGAAGACAAAGAGTTTCAGTCATTTCTATCAATATAATTTTGATTTTAAAAATACTGTTGAATTTCTTTATGTCTGAGACACACTGATGCACTCACTGGAACTATCTGTAACAGAGAGGAATTTTCACACGAGACAAATGCCGGGGCTGTAATTTAATTAAGCCCACGGTCGCTTCCTTTTCAGTGCTATCTCTATGTCACCATAAGTCCTGTATCAGTCGGTGCGATGGAAAACCAGTGGAAGAAATTTGAAATGAGAATAAAGTCAATTTCTTGTTGGACTTCGAGCTAACAACTTTATTTCACCGAAACAGCACTCTATTCTTTCAGGGGCTTCCACATACTGTATTATTATTATTATTATTATTATTATTATTATTATTATTACTAATAGCGTTCGGCCTCGGAAAAAAATGCAGCCAATATGTACACAGTGAAAGTACGATTATTATGAGGGCGTGGTAGCCAAGTGGTATACTCACTTGGTTCTCATCTACGCGGTCGCGGTTTGAATCCCGGCCAATGCGAGTGGAGTTTAAAAAATGAAAATTCCGTCCCTGTGGTTCAGATTACTCGTAAAACTGGAGCTTCCGTGGCTATGATCACGATATCAATAGTCACGTAAAACTACAAGCTTGATTCCTTTATTATTATTATTATTATTATTATTATTATTATTATTATTATCATGCATATTTCTATACCTTAAGAACAATATATATATATTACAATTTGGAGATGGAGTGTTTCGTTCTCGGATTTTCGCAATCACGGTACAATGTGAAATGTAGTAAAGGTAAGTATGTTTGACATTTAAGAGACAAGTATTTGTATCATTGTGGTTTTTAATCCACGATAAAATACAAGGTAGAGTACAAAATAGGCAGTATAGGCGTATGTGTTTCTGCAAAACAAGCGCGCAAGTACATTTTTGTGAATTATTCTCGTGTGCGCTGTCTTATTTCAATTGACTTTAAATCAGACCTCTCTTTCATCTCTTTCATCAGTCACCTCACCTCAAACCACCACGCATCTCCTGGCTGGCCTGCTTTCTAAAAGTCTGGCAATGTTGACATTTGTAGTTTGCTATATATTTAGTAATGCTTTCAAATGACATTATGCTCAAGCGTTATCTTGAATGGTAATGTTTTCCTGAATGTTAGACCAAATCTGGTAATTTAAACTACAACTGAAATCATTTATGTTTTAATGAGGGTGTTAAAAAATGTACATTTGTGTCATCAGTTCCTGGAATGGCTTGGTGCCTCTCTTCATACCACTCTATCCTCTGTTAAACTTTCTTCTGCGTAATTACTACATACTACACCTACTGTAATCTGTCATACCCATTCTTATCACCTACACTTCCCTCAAATACTATAACTGAACAAATCCTGGGTTTTTTAAGACGTGTCCTACAATTCTATCTCTTCTTCTGGTCAAATTTCGCTATATCGTTTTTCTCTCATCAATTTGATTCAGTATCTCTGCATTTCTGATTCGATCTGCCCATCTCACCTTCAGCATTCTACTGTAACATCACATTTCGAAAGATTTTATTCTCCTTCTTTTCTGAGCTAGTTCTTGACCATGTTACACTTCCATACAATCCCACGCCCCAAGCGAAAGCCTTCAAGAAAATCTTATTCCTGTACTGTGTCGAATACGGATTTCTAAATTAATGTAAATAATTTTTATGAGTAAGCAGACCTATATCAGTTCAAATGTTTGTTAATGTTCACAATTTTATTTGAATTTTGTGCATTCCTTTAGTTATTTTCTTGAATTTAAACGGGGAAATCTAGGAAATCCAGCAGTTGATATTTTAACGTCCAATTGAAAATGAAAACCTACAACCTGTTTTTCAGTCTTAGACCGGGTCAGGAATGTAATGAATGAAACATATATAGGCTAGTATTACAATGGGGTCGCCACTCCCAAGGTGATTATTAATGACTGATAGATGCAATGAAATGATAATGGAGAGTGTTGCTGGAATGATAGATGATAGGGAAAACCGGAGTACCCGGAGAAAAACCTGTCCCACCTCCGCTTTGTCCAGCACAAATCTCACATGGAGTCACCGGGATTTGAACCACGGTATCCAGCGGACAGAGGCCGACGCGCTGCTGTGTGAGCCACGGAGGCTCTTAACGCCCAATTATCTATTCTAAAATATCACTTTCAAAGTCAAACGCTAAAAAAGCTAAATTTTGCTACAAAATGCTACATTTATTTTCATAATGCTAAATTCTTAATGTAAAAATGACAGTTCATTTACCTGGTTATTATACAAAAGGAAAAATATGTTCGCTAATTCTCTGACAGTCAACATTTACATCACCCCTGCATATATGCATGTGCAATGATCATCATCATCATCATCATCTGTTTACCCTCCAGGGTCGGCTTTTCCCTCGGACACAGCGAGGGATCCCACCTCTACCGCCTCAAGGGCAGTGTCCTGGAGCTTCAGACTCTTGGTCGGGGATACAACTGGGGAGAATGACCAGTACCTCGCCCAGGCGGCCTCACCTGCTATGCTGAACAGGGGCCTCGTGGAGGGATGGGAAGATTGGAAGGGACAGGCAAGGAAGAGGGAAGGAAGCGGCCGTGGCCTTATGTTAGGTACCATCCCGGCATTCGCCTGGAGGAGAAGTGGGAAACCACGGAAAACCACTTCCAGGATGGCTGAGGTGGGAATCGAACCCACCTCTAATCAGTTGACCTCCCGAGGCTGAGTGGACCCCGTTCCAGCCCTCATACCACTTTTCAAATTTCGTGGCAGAGCCGGGAATCGAACCCGGGCCTCCGGGGGTGGCAGCTAATCACGCTAACCACTACACCACAGAGGCGGACACGTGCAATGATACTCGACAGAACTTTTATCCCTTACGTCTTTTTTATTATATCCCTTGGGTAATACTTGGTTGAGTTGTGTTATGTCGAGTAAAAAAGGCTTGGAAGAATAATTACCACTTACTGTTGGCATGAGTGCTCTTTAAAAACATCCCCGTGCTGGTCCATAACTCATGCCATTCAACAGGCCTGTGGATTACCACTTGGAAATTCTGCGCGACTTTCAAGTGCTCTTCTACACACGTGTCGAGTCGATCAGCTGACGAAGTGACGTCACTGCCATACGCGTGGCTCTTATCTGCATAGGTCGCCTTGACTTCCCGCACCGCGCCACCGGACGTGCCGACCAGGCTAGGAATAGAGAGAAGAGATGCCGCGCCGAAAACGCAAGCTCCCTTATTCGCACTTCGGTCCAGAAATAATTTGGGAAGCATGACTCTTCGTTTCGCTTCAGAACTATTCATTTATACAGTGAAGTTCTTACTTTTGTTTATTATACATCATTATCGTTAGCCTCGGGACTTCTCTGCACTCAAAAAAGAATATTTTCGAAATGATAAAATGTACGGGTGGACATTAGGCAAGGGTGTCGCGCTGAGATTTCGAGACAACGTCGCCCAACGCCAGTCTGACTAACTGAACTGAAAGATACGTCAGATAGGCACTTTAGCAAAAGTATTAAATTTGAATTACCGGGCGAGTTGGCCGTGCGCGTAGAGGCGCGCGGCTGTGAGCTTGCATCCGGGAGATAGTAGGTTCGAATCCCACTATCGGCAGCCCTGAAAATGGTTTTCCGTGGTTTCCCATTTTCACACCAGGCAAATGCTGGGGCTGTACCTTAATTAAGGCCACGGCCGCTTCCTTCCAACTCCTAGGCCTTTCCTATCCCATCGTCGCCACAAGACCTATCTGTGTCGGTGCGACGTAAAGCCCTTAGCAAAAAAAAAAATTAAATTTGAATTATGTTTATAGTAAGAGATGAGTTTCATCGCAGTGAGTCATTGCTACGTCAACCTCTATGAAAATGAAATGACATCTGTCTGTCTTCCGAACCGACATCACGTATAGTATCATGAAATTTGTGTTAGGTAAATGACGGAAGTTCATATGGCCTCCGAGGCTCAAGCGGCAGCGTGCCGGTCTCTCGCCGAAGGTTTTTGTGGTTGAGATTCCGGTCACTTCATGTGAGATTTGTGCTGGACAAAGCGGAGGCGGAAAAGGTCACCAATAAAATTTAATTTCATCCGTCAGTCATTAATCATTGCTTCAAAGGATTGCGATAGGCTTCGGCAGCCGGTACAATGAATATCCTCGCCGCTAGATATGGGCGTCATCCCTCCATCCCTGACCTGGTCGAATGAATGGTAACAGGCTGAGGATTTTCATTTTCAAATGACGTAAGTTCACATATTATCTTGATTAATTATGTTTTCACTAACTTCTTCTGAAAGTTCATGAAATGCAGAAATATTATCGGAAGGATCTTTCACATGGCTTTGCTGGCAGGACGTAATGTTTACAGTGCACTATGTCTTCTGGTATGGGCGAGAGCAATATTGTTACTTTCGTTGATCTGCCTCAGCTTTATCCTTGGCTTTGACAAGATGAAAGTGACTGAGGTATGAGTGATGCTAGTAATGCCATTCCTTATGCAGCCAGTCCCTGCTATGAATGGTGTGAAAATGCTGCTCATAGGGTCGGTTGGTGCATGCATTTCAGTGGGCTTGGCAGACTGATATGTAATAGCAACTTCTGGCTCGGTGAGGAAAGCAACGGGAAACTACCTCACTCCTCATTCCCTAGCACGCCTCTTCAGTGATGCCTAGGCCATTTATGACAGCTGATGGCGGAACTGTTGAGGATCCAACCAACCTTCGGGCTGAAGACTAAACATACATACATACATACATACATACATACATACAACTACGTTTTATTTCAAATTATAAGAAGTGTGTTTCGAATTGAATAGAATAGAATACTTCCACCCCTAATTCCGGATAACCTGGAACTGAAGAGAGCAAAATAATATTTTGCAATCCAAATTATTGTTTATTCTAGCATGATTTTCTTGTTATAATTAATGTATCTATTACCACATTAAACATTACAGTACAATTACTGTACATCTAATCACTATTTACACCCTATCTCTAAATTTTAGTATTTTTTAAAAAAATATTAATTTTTGTCCTAGATGTTAAGTGTTATATAATTTTTTTTTTTTTTACAACTTGCTTTACGTCACACCGACACACTTAGGTCTTATGGCGACGACGGGATAGGAAAGGCCTAGGAGTGGGAAGTAATCGGCCGTGGCCTTAATTCAGGTACAGCCCCAGTATTTGCCTGGTGTGAAAATGGGAAACCACGGAAAACCATCTTCAGGGCTGCCGACAGTGAGACTCGAACCCACTATCTCCCGGATGCAAGCTCACCCTAACCGCACGGCGTTACATAATCTAGGACATGTATCGTACCCTTGTTAATTTGTATTAGTGTAAGTATTTATGACACGGGTCTGAACAGTGTTATCCTCAGCTTACAATAGACGTGACGAATTAACTCAATGACTGTATGAATGAACGAACCAACGAACGAACGAACGAACGAACGAACGAACGAACGAACGAACGAACGAACGAACGAACGAACGAACGAATGAATGAAGAATGACTGAGTGAATTATTGCGTGATCGAATTGTGTTCATGCATGGATCAATGAATAAACACTAATCTCTCCCCGTCACGGATTGTCACCAACTGGGGAGAGAGAGCATTCATTATTGAATGATTGAAAGTCTGAATGTCTTCAGCCTACAGCTACGGAACTCCAGCAGCTGAGAAGTGTGTTTCAATATCCTGCTCACTGCTAAAGCAAGGAATGAACGCTGCTTACACCTTCAATGGAAATACGCTGCAATCGGCTTCTCAGGTAAGACACAGTAAACTGACTTCCTCTGCTTATATCGAGTCAGTAAAATCCTGAGCTGTGCGTAGCCAAGGCATTCTTTACAGGTTCACTGAAATTAATCTTTGCAATTTGCTGTATGTAGCACCGACACAAGAGAGGTCATATGGCGACGATGGGATAAGAGTACGAAGTATGATAAGAGTACCTTAATTAAGGTTCAGCCCAAGCATTTGCCTGAAGTGAAAACGGGAAACCACGGAAAACCATCTGCAGGACTGGCCACAGTGGGTTCGAACCCACTATCTCCCGAATTCAAGCTGATAGCTACGTGACTGAAATTAATGTCTTAAGTTATTATACTTCGTCTCATATGTCTTCTTCTTCTTCTTCTTAATCTGTTTACCCTCCAGGGTCGGTTTTTCCCTCGGACTCAGCGAGGAATCCCACCTCTACCGCCTCAAGGGCAGTGTCCTGGAGCTTCAGACTCTGAGTCGGGGATACAACTGGGGAGAATAACCAGTACCTCGCCCAGGCGGCCTCATTTGCTATGCTGAACAGGGACCTTGTGGGGGGATGGGAAGATTGGATGGGACAGGCAAGGGGGAGGGAAGGAAGCGGCCGCGGCCTTAAGTTAGGTACCATCCCGGCATTTGCCTGGAGGAGAAGTGGAAAACCACGGAAAACCAGTTCCAGGTTGGCTGAGGTGGGAATCGAACCCACCTCTACTCAGTTGACCTCCCGAGGCTGAGTGGACCCCGTTCCGGCCCTCGTACCACTTTTCAAATTTCGTGGCAGAGCCGGGAATCGAACCCGGACCTCCGGGGGTGGCAGCTAATTACGCTAACCACTACACCACGGAGGCGGACCTCATATGTTCTCTCCATTATTTACTTTTGTTTCTCTATTTTGTCCTCCTCTGCTACGACTTTTTCACCGTCATTGGTGAAGCTCGCAATCCGACACCTTGACTGAATGGTCAGCGTTGAGATCTTCGGTTCAGAGGGTCCCGGGTTCGATTACCGGCTGGGTTGGGAATTTTAATCGCGTCTGATTAATTTTTCTGGCTCGGGGACTGGGTGTATGTGTTTTTCCCAACACTCTCCTATTCAAATTCAGACAACAGACCACCATAGAAACACGCAATAGTAATTACATCCTGACGCCAACCCTATGTAGAGGCATGTAAGCACTATTGCGTGTTTCTATGGTGGTCTGTTGTCTGAATATGATGAGGAGAGACACCTAGGATTTAAAATATAGACCGCTACTTGGAAATTTATCTTCGTACGTTAAACCGTTTTGGAGGAACTTAAACACCATTTAACTCTCTGAGGGTTTAAATTTGTTTCAAACCTTCTGTTATTTAATACCTAGGATATCATTTGACATATTAAATTCGTAATTCAAACGGTTTCATACAAACGTATATTTTTGTCATCATTCCTCATCCCCCAGTCAAGACCCCTTAAGTTAGGGGTGTATTGTTTTATGTCCACTTCTTATTTGTATCCTCATAAAAAGAATTCAACTCCTTTTACACTCCCTTAAGTTGAGCCCCCCTCCCCCAACAAGTAATGCGTGTTTTTTTAAAGGAGATTCCAAATAACAATTTTCACGTCCGTAACATCCTTCGTTTTTGAGATATAAGTACTCTCATACAAATAATTCAACTCATTTTTCAATTCATTTACCCACCCTTAATTGGATTTTCCCAAAACAGAAGAATACTTCTTTATTTTTAAAGAAGATTCGAAATACAAATTTTCATGTCTGTAACATCTTCACTTTTTGAGATATAAGTATCCTCACAAAAAGAACTGTTACCTAGCAACCATGCAGGCTGTGATGTAAGGTAATATCTTTAGATCTTGAGATACCAGTATCCTAAAAATATGCAACCCCTCTTTCAGTTCTTTTTATCCTCCCCTCCCCCCCAAGTGATTTTTTGAAAGAGAAACAGTATGTGTCACTTTATTTTTAAAAGAGGTTAAAATTCCAGTTTTCATGTCTGTAACATGTTACGTTTTTGAGATATACTGTAGGTATAGGCTTACTCGTTTTAAAAACTCACCCCCTTTGTCAGTCATGTTTACCTTCCCCTTAAGTAGGTTTCCCAAAACAAAAAAATACGTGTTTCCTTATTTTTAAAGTAGATTCCAAATACCAATTTTCATGACTGTAATATCTTCAGTTTCTGCGATATAAGTATCATCACAAAAGGTGAAGGTATTCAACCCATTTCTCGCCTTTTTTTACCCCCTTAAGCGGATTTTCCGAAAACAAATACGTGTTTTTTATTTAAAGAAGATACAAAATAAAAATTTTCATATCTGTAACGTCTTCAGCTTTTGAGATATAAGTATGCACATCAAAATAATTCAACCCCTTTTTCAGTCCTTTATACAGCCCTCTCCCCACTGAAGTGTTTTTTCCTAAAACAAACAAATACGTGTTATTTTTATTTTTAAAAGTTTAAAAATACCAATTTTCACATCTGTAACGTGTTAAGTTTTTGAAATATACAGTATATATATGTTCATTTTAAAAATGCACCCACTTTAACTCTTCCCCTTAAGTGAATTTTCAGAAAACATATTTTGTGCCTTCCTTCAGTTTTACAGGAGATTCCAAATACCAATTTTCACGTCTGTAACATGTTATGTTTTTGAGATATACTCATTTTAAGAATTCACCCCGTTTGTCACTCCTGTTCATCACCCCTTGGGTATATTTTCCAAAAACAAAAAATACGTGTCTCTTTATTTTTAAAGTAGAATTCAAATACCAATTTTCGTGACTGTAACATCTTCAGATTTCGAGAGATAAGTATCCACATACAAGGTATACAACTCATTTTTCACCCTTTTTTTTACCCCCGTGAACAGGATTTTCCGAAAGCAAAAAAGTAGATGTTTCTTTATTTTTTAAAAAGATTTCAAGTACCAATTTTCATGTCTTTAAACTATTCAGTTTTCGAGATATAGCTACACTCATTTTAAAAATTCATTCCCCCCTTTTCACCCCTTTTGCGATGGAATATTCAAAATTCCTCCCTTATTGAGCACCTACATTGTAACATGAATGTATCCCCAAAATTTCATTCCTTTATGTCCAGTAGTTTTGGCTCGGCGATGATGAGTCAGTCAGTCAGTCAGTCAGTCAGTCAGTCAGTCAGTCAGGACAAGTTATGTTATGTATACGGTGTATAGATCTCCATGTTAGCAATGCTTGGCGTTGATATGGACTAAGCAACAAAAATCTAAATTCATGATTTCTATTATCATAGTCGGTATGGTAAACCTGTATAAAACACAAATTACAGGAACTTGTATTCTCTATAACTTTGGTTATGTAGTACCTATGTATCGATAGAACCAGTAACAATATGAATATGTGCGTATTAAATTTTAAGTCCGTCCCCTAAACTACCATTTCACTCTGCGTAAATACAATTATTTACAGCCTAGATTGTGGTGCCTCATTCCCCAACTTTACATACCGATTTTCATTATATTCTCTCCAGCCATTTTCTCGTGATGCCCGTACATACATACATACATACATACATACATACATACATACATACATACATACATACATACCTTCAGTACATACAGGCAGGCAGACAGACAATTACGGAAAATTAAAAAAGTGCATTTCCTTGTTACTATGGACACGACTGATAGAGAGATACCATTCTTTTAAAAATTCTGAACAATGTACAGACAAAACTCTTATTTTAGATACAGTACGGTATATAGGCACTGGACTGCTTTCAAGAACTCTTTTGTGTCTTCGTGAAGGTAGCCGTGTTTCAGCCAGAGAGTGGATTTTGGTGTGTCAACAGATGATTGACTTAGATGATGAGGATATGAACCATGGAGTTCTTTTTACTTCCAGGTCCGTTGTAGCTGTTGTGTTGGAGAATTTTGGAGGAGTTGACATGCTTTCAAGGTTGAATAGTGTAAACTTTGTTGTGATTGAAAGATGTAGAAACTTTCGTGTGTCAGTCGGTCCTGGAAATACGGCGAATAGAAGTGATCATTTTTTTTTTTTTTTTTGCTAGTTGCTTTACGTCGCACCGACACAGATAGGTCTTATGGCGACGATGGGATAGGAAAGGCCTAGGAGTTGGGAGGAAGCGGCCGTGGTCTTAATTAAGGTACAGCACCAGCATTTGCCTGGTGTGAAAATGGGAAACCACGGAAAACCATCTTCAGGGCTGCCGACAGTGGGATCTGAACCCACTATCTGCCGGATGCAAGCTCACAGCCCTGCGCTCCTAACCGCACGGCCAACTCGCCCGGTAAAAGTGATAAACGAAATGAATACATACTTAGACACTAACTGTTTAATCGCAAGGAAGTAAAACAACTGAAAAACCCGAAAATATGGGAGAAATGAGACGATCGGTGCACAAAATATCTGGAGGCTCGTAACCTCAATAAGGTACGTAGCACGCTAGAGTTACATGCCGGTCTGCTGGACATTGAAACAACTCGAGTACAGCACGCGGCAGGTAGTTGCGCATAAGAGAGAAACGCTTATCTTATGAATCAAATGCGGTAAGGCATTTACTCATATCACTCACGCAGGAGAGGAAACGTTCTCATGCACGCACTGTGGTAAGACTTTCACACACAAAAGGGATGAACGTTTCACACATGCGCTAAAGGAAGATAGGCATTCAGACACCGAAAATACAAATTTATACCTTGTTTGTATTACCTGTCGTTCAGTATTCACGCAGGCATCTCAATAATCATGGCAGACGAGACGGGGAAACATATGGAATCAGCTCTCAAAAGCATTGAAAATATCGCGGAAATATGGTGGTTACCTCAAAGAGACAAAGGAAGACATGCCATAAGAACATGTTTTGCTGAAATGAAAGCTGCATTAAATAAGGGCAAGACAGAGCCAAGAA
Source organism: Anabrus simplex (assembly GCF_040414725.1). Taxonomy (NCBI): domain Eukaryota; kingdom Metazoa; phylum Arthropoda; class Insecta; order Orthoptera; family Tettigoniidae; genus Anabrus; species Anabrus simplex. The sequence goes on from NC_090270.1 coordinate 198,709,368, forward strand.
AATACTTCAAAAGATGTCAAGCAAACCCAAAAGGACGTTGTACGGCAAGAAGGAGGCAGCAACCTGCCGAGACAGGTATTGACATCTATTGACTCGGAAGAACCCCAGCCAAGAGAGGCACCCAACGGCCAAATCGACAAACCCCCAATGGCACCTGAAGATCAGTCGGCTGGAACAGAACAGTCTGGAGAAGGTGGAGACCTGAAAGATCAGCTAATAGTAGCGCCTAATGACCAAACCCACAAGTGAATGCCAGCATCTCCAGAGCAACCGACCAGAAAAGGCCAGCACAGAGAAAAATACGAAGCCACCTCCCAGCTCCCAACGAATCATGCCGCCCGAAAAAGAGAGGCATCCACAGAGGTAGAACTAGAGAAGAAAATCATGGGGAGAATCAGCCTGCAGAGAGAGTCCATGATGTAAAATAGAAGAGACAACTGAACTACAAAGTGAACAGAAAACAACCTGTCCACCGAAGAGGAAGTCAACAAACAATCCAGGGGAGGACACAGACAACGTGGGATACGTTACAGTAAGAAGACGACGGGCCCGACAGGATCCAGACAGTAACACTAGAAACGAGAATGGCATCCAAAATAGAAGCCACCAGTTACAACACGCTCAACAAACGCTCCATCCACCACCACCCAAAAGAGGGAAGGGGAACAACACTGGAGGAAGACTCAAACCGACAGAACTTTTGTACTGAATGTATAAAGGCCACCTAGATGAGGACACCACAGAAGAAGATATCAGAGGCTATATGACAGAAAAGGGCCTCACCACAGTAAAGAAATGCTTTGCCTTCGAACAAGAGGGAGGAATAAGGCGTTCAAAATAGCAACCCCTGAAGAAGAAGAAAAAACAGTGGGCAATGAAAACTTCTGGCCTAAAGGGATCACTTTTCGCCCCTTGCATTTCCAATCACAAAGGTCAGAAAGCAGCACTACCTATCCCCGCAAAAAGCTATCAGGATGGCAGATTGCGCAGTAACAGCAATAACACGGAACGCCTCAAAATAATGACATGGAACGTAGAAGGTCTAAAATATAGTACAATTGCCATGACCCCCACTTCTCACTTTTCAGGAAAATTATATGCTACTCTTCACAAAAACTTTCAGCATAGAAGAAGTATGCATTAACAGCTTCTACGGTATCCATTCCCATAGCCAAGAAAGGATACAGAGGCCGGCCAGCAGGGGGAATAAGCTGTTTGATGAAGCCGCGCCTGCAACCTATCAGCTCAATTGTTCGTACAAAGAGCACTCTAACAGTAGTCTCCGGAAATGATAACACAGAACCAGAGGTCATCATTGACGAACTAGGTAGGGCAATGGAGAACATAGAAAGCGACAAACCTACCATCCTACTAGGGGACCTAAACTGCCGTATAAATAAATGGAGCCCGAAAACCCAAGCGGTCACGGATTTCCTCATGGAACACCAGCTAAGACTGCTAAATAGAGTGAAGGACTACACGTATATAGCTCCGAATGGGAGGAGCACAATTGAATTAGTCTTTACGAATATCCAAGGGCACACACAAGTAAAAAAAGAAAAAAAATGCTGTCAGAAAACACCTCCCAGTCCAAATAAGATCTGGAATACAGGAGCAAGCAGACGAAAACCTTAAACCAAAAGTTTCAAGACGCATAAATCAGGAAAGATGGCAAGTGAACAAAGAAGAGCTGCCGGAAGTAATGCATACGTTGAAGCAGGGGATTCTGAATGAAGTGGTATCAACACTGAACATCACAATCCTACGTGCCACTACTCAAATATCCACGTATGAACACACTGCAAATCCATGGATTTACGAACAGTGTTACATCATGAAACAAAGAACACTGCAACTTCTCCATAGAGGAATATGCTGAAAAACGTCTGAAACACAAAAGACTATTGAAGGAAAAGAAGATAGAGCACGACCTCTCTACAGAACAGAATTTGATAAATGATGCAGCAGCGAAGCCTCACAAAATACTAATGCTCTCAAAGAAATAGGCACCAAACCCACTCGTAAACATGGATGAATGGGAAGCCCACTCAAACTACTTCACACCAAATGCGGCAAACAAACAAGACACGAGCCCAATTACAATGGAACAAGTCAACCAACTTATAAGAAAGGGGAAAAATGACAAAGCGGCCGGACCTGATGGAATATTCATGGAACACCTGAAGGACACATTTTAAGACCTGCTAGGGCAGCTAAAATGTCTATTCAGTGAGTGCCTAAAGAATAATTCAGACCAAGAACAATTATAACCGTGATCTATACAGGGGAATTGCCCTAGAAAATGTTATGTTCAAACTTTTCTCCAAGATCCCACTAGGACGCGTGGAACAAATATTATACGCCAGTATACCACCGAACCAATACGGCTTCACCTGGGCAGATCAACATTACATGCTGTTCAGGAACTCGTACAAGAAATAACAACAACAGCAGTGCAACCCGCCACACCACTGTTTGCGATCTACACGGACTACTCCAAGACATTTGACAGTACAGATAGCAGAATACTCATTCGAAAACTAGAGAATCTATTTGGCAGCACAAACGACGTATTACAATCAAATCAATTTTAAATGCGAACTATGTGACAATCTATGACAGGATAACCACGTCGAAGAGTATCACCCAAACAAGAGGAGTCTTACAAGGAGAGTCGATGATCCCCAGTTCTCTTCAGTGTAATAACAGCAGACATTGGCCGGACTATAAACACAAGAAATGTTAAACTGTTTACTTATGCAGACGATATGGTGATCCTCTCCAAGAACCAAGATGTTCTGCAGACAGCGATGGAGAACGTCAGACTATGGGCACTAGAAAACTCTATGAAAATAAACAGTGCCAAAACAAAAGCAATGAAGTTTAGAATGGGAGGAAGGATATCCAAGAGGGACCACCTCATGTGCGGAGGAGAAACCCTAGAATTCGTACCCAGCTTCAAGTACCTGGGGGTCACGATGCAAACAACCGGGACCGCCTTCTCCTTGCACAGAGAAGAGAAAGCAACGGTCGCAACGAAAGCAACATATGACATCCATAAACTCCAGAAACATTCCCTAGTAACCACTGTAGCGCTGTTCAAGCTAAAATCCAATGAATATGGCCCTACCCGACGGTGAACAACCTTAGGAAACTAGAGAACCTTAAAGCAACATTCCTGAAAAGAGCCCTCTCAATATCTAAGTTCACAAGGAACAGTTATGAGTACATAATAGCACAGGAATCCTACTTTATTGAAGACATAAGAAGTTGCTTCGGGCTACCAGAAACGCAAACATACAAAACTGTCATCGAGGAGAGACATAATAAAGCCAGCGAGATACTGAGAGAAATAAAGAACACAAAAGCGATGAAAACAGAAACCTGAAAAGGACCAAAATTCGAGGTCCCCCATCCCTACACAAGATTTGCCGCCCACGGTTTTCACGGAAAAATATGCCAGAATCCATAAAACGAACCAAAGGAGGACTGCTTCTGCAAACTATGCATCCAACCATGCCCCAAGTACCATTTGGCAAAATGTGGAAACAGAACTCAGTCTGTAAACACGGTGACAAAAGGCTGGTGAAAACCAAATCCAATCTAATGTACACAATGTGTTTAATAAACTTATAATTTAATAGATTACACGTCATCAGCACAACAGACGGCTGCGAATAGATTTTGAACTCGCTTTGAACGGGAGTATCTTCGTAAGTTTTCTGTCCGATCGCGGCGTATCTTTCTGGGGTTGAGTATTCACTCCTCTTCCTCCATTTAGCCGTGGCAAGTTCATTCGCTTGCCGGCCCCGTGGTGTAGGGGTAGCGTGCCTACCTCTTACCCGGAGGTGCCGGGTTCGATTCCCGGCCAGGTAAGGTATTTTTACCTAGACCTGAGGGCTGGTTCGAGGTCCACTCAGCCTACGTGATTAGAATTGAGGAGCTATCTGACGGTGAGATAACGGCCCCGGTATAGAATGCCAAGAATGACGGCCGAGAGGATTCATCGTGCTGACCACACGACACCTCGTAATCTGCAGGCCTTCGGGCTGATCAGTGGTCGTTTGGTAGGCCAAGGTTCTTCAAGGGCTGTAGTGTCATGGGGTATGTTTGTTTTAAGTTCATTCGCTCTATTACAAAATTAGGATGAAGCGTTCCATTTGTTGTCAGGCATGTAATTAGTTAGTTGTCTCTCCAAGTCCATTTCAAACCATTTAGTGACACCAGATAAGTAGATGAGAATAAGAATTGCGAAAGAGTTAATTGCCTTTACTTCGTTTCCTTCATTTATTAATGGTTTATTATTATTATTATTATTATTATTATTATTATTATTATTATTATTATTATTATTATTATTATTATTATTTGAAATAATAATACACTTTTACTTGTTAAAGCAGGAGTTTCAGCCCTTCTAAAATCTCTGTAGAAATGAGATCATGTTAACGATACCATGTCTAAACTGCCGGTCGGAATTTCATGAAATTATGTACAAACACTCTCAGGGAGATCAGTCACATGACTGGCTATATTTTGACATAGAATACGTCCATGGTTTCGGAACTGTACTTGGGCCGGTGAGTTTTACAGAACCGTGAAATATTTCAGAACGAACAAAATATCTAGACCACACACGCGACGACAGTATTCCATATCTCATTTTAAGGAAGGAAATTCAATGAATGATGCCATCGGGTGATGAAATAGTGCTGCCATCCTCAGGTACTAAAATCACCGTGCCGCGCAGCTGACAATTAGTGTAGGAATGGACTCTGGAGTGGTAGCACGTCGTGATTCGTCATAGTGAGTTCTAGAAATATACTCCGAAAAATAAATCAAATAAAGTGCATTTGAGAAAATTGCTGCGAAAAGAATTGCAAAAAGAAATTTCTTTCGTAAAATGTCACAATATGAAGTAAAATGATAAAAAAAAGCATTAGAACTGGAAGTAAGAAATAGACATACCAAAAGTATCTTAGTGTTATATATGAACAATTAAGCGTGCTGAAAATATATTGAACTTAGAAGATGAGCTATCCCTTAGCTTCTTCGACTGTTTGTTGCGACATGTGAATATGTCTTGATGTCACATAACAAGGTGTGACTTGCAAACACACTGCGAGTACTCCTGGGTGGTGCGATAAACTGTAAGTTATTATTAGAAGTCGTAAAAGAACAAGCACTTCATGGCTTCACAGCTTGTAAACCTGTTATACTTGTGCCGGAAAGTTATGCTCTGCAATAGAATATTTAAGTAATAAACCAGCAGTTCTATCGAACAAATTGTGCACAATTTGAGTGCGAGTATCAGGACTTTATATCCTTTATCTTCTTTTTTTCTACTTGTTTAACGTCGTACCAACACATCGAAGGTTTACGGCAACGGAAGGATAGGAAAGGACTGGGTGTGGGGTGGTAGCGACCGTGTCCGTAATTGAGGTCCAGGCCTAGCATTTGCCTGATGTGAAAGTGGGAAACCACCGAAAATTATCTTCAGGTCTGTCAATGGTGGGATTCGAACCCACCATCTCCCGAAAGCAAGGTCAGAGCTGCGGGACCCTAACCGCTCAGTTATCTCCTTTATCATTCATGAGCTTAGTGTCTGGGGTATACCAAGGGAAAGGCGTAGAGTTGATTACGTTGTTGTAGTAGTTATTGTCTTAAGGGAGAAATATGACTATCTGTTCTTTAGAAAGGAAAAAAAAAGAAGTGGTCTGATCCTTCGAGAAAAAAGGATTAGTGCCGAAAACTGGGAAGGGCCATAAAAGGCGTGAAATTAACTTAATATGGTCGGTAATTTATTTATTTATTTATTTATTTATTTATTTATTTATTTATTTATTTATTTATTTATTCTTGACTTACATTTGCGGCGAAGTTAGGGATCACGGTCCTCTCTTACACTTAACCACTATAATAATGTTGGACTGGGGAAACATTTTAAAATGTCATAATAATAATAACCGGTCTAGAAAGCCAAGAATAACGGCCGAGAGGCTTTGGGTGCTGACCACACGACACCTCGTAATCTGCAGGCCTTCGGGCTGAGCAGCGGTCGCTTGGTAGGCCCAGGCCCTTCAAGGGTTGTAGTGCCATGGGGTTTGGTTTATCGTACAAGGACGAGACAAAGCTCATGTTAAGCCTCACGAACGCGAAGAACAAAACTCGGTAAGGCCCTACGAGCCGCGGAAACCATGTTTTAAGGGTCTATAACCAACCGTTATAGTGATATTGGCATCACACTATCCCGTTCTAGGAATCGGAGGAAGAAATAACCAGCTCAAGAATTCTACAGTACTGTGGAATACAGTCCTGATGTTCGAAGCAGGCACGTGTGTAAATGTAGGCTAGGTCAAGGAGAGATTCTGCTACACATATGACTATCTGGAAAAAACACGGTGGGGGTAAGCCACCCCTAGGGGTAGAGGTGAGGAGAGAGTCGCATAAGAATATAGTCGAAAATAGTGTAGAATCTATAGGATCCGGGATCGCTGAGATGATTAGCGACACTCTGCATGTCGTTTAAGTACAAGATCGACTCCCATCAGCAAGGGGGTGGGGGAGTGGGAGGGGTGGGGGGTGAGAATAAACGAAAAAGTCCAAAATGACAGATATTGGCGGTGAAGTATAAAAGTAATAGAAAACGACCAATATTAAAGTGAGAATCCATAGTTTTCGGGGTCGCTGCTGAAATGAATAGTGACACTCCAGATGTCTTTTAAGTCCAAGTTCAGCCGCATCGACATGGGGTGAGAAGGGGTGAAAAAAGAATATATACAAAATAACTATGATTACAGATGAATGTGGGTATGTTCCAGCATAGCTTTCAACTAACATAGTACACATACGGCTTACTATCTGAAAACATGGCTGTGGGGGCAGGACTCTCATAACTCCGTGACACTCTGGATGCCGTTTAAGTCATAGTTCAGCCCCAGTCGGAATGGAAATTGAGAAGGGGTAAAAATAATGTCCAAAATGACCGAGATTATGGATTTATGTATTAAATTCCAGGATATCTGTCAACTAAACTTGGTGAACACATGACTTACCGTACTATACTATCTGGAAAAAAGTGATTTGGGGTAAGACACTCCTAGCACCCCCCAGCAAAGGGGATGACATTACAAACAATCGAAAACGACGATTATTACTGTCGAATCCACCGGGTAATGTAGCTAGTACCCACTAAAGACAGACCCAGTACATCCTCTGTGTTTGTATTATGGAAAATTAGGCTATTCTTAAAACTGTCTTTTTCAAAGAAAAAAAAAACGCTATGTATAGTGGACGAGTTGGTGAGATAAAATGAAATACTAAATGATCCTTGGTCCCCCTCCTCTTAAATGTGTTCTGCATCCTCCACTGTGTGGAATTAACAATAATAATTGTTACGGGCTTACCCGTGGAATGCAGAGGTGAAAGAAGGTGCGGGCTGGAATGGGTCTATCTACAGAGCTGAGATATTGATTAAAATTGCATTAAAGGCTATATTTTTCAAAAATAGCAAAATAATCTTCACATAAAACTTAAGATTTTAACAAGTAACAACAAGTCAAATCAGGTACAATACCAGGAAAGCCAAGCTTTAGAGATATTTTAACAATCTGGGCCACAAGCCCCACCTTTTACAATCTCTGAGCTCTCAGCTCACAATCACATATTTATCAAAGGGCAGAAAACCCCTAATAACCTGGAGTACTTGCTCCCACCTAGCACTGTCCAGCCTCCTAGAGGCACATTTACCACAAATAAAGAGCTGACCCGCTCTCAATGTTCTGAGCCTATCAAAGGCCACAACGGACTTAACAATTAAGCCTTCAAGGCACACTTACAAAGAAACAGCGGGATCTTGTACCCAACCTACTGGGCCTCAGTGAAAAAAGAACAGATTAAATAAATGGCCCAACATACCAAGATGAATGGAGGCGTTGCTTGCACTCCTACATGAAGCCTTTTAAAACCTAAGAGGCACTAGGCCGATGAAACAGGGGCTATTCCCAAACTAGGGAGGTGACTCGTATAAGAAAAATTTAATACATTAAAGAAGAAAAGATTACCAAAACGTAATCACCTCAGGGCAAAATGAAGGGGAGTTCGAGAGGGTAAAGCACTCTCTATCCCCGAGTTATAGTTAAAGATATTTGAAGTTTTACAAAAGTGACGGCAATTTACATGTTTGAAGATAGGTTACATAATAAAGGTTTCGGACCTTCCCCGCGGATTAAACTGCTGAGCTAGCAAGAAATAAAGATGTTAAGTGGCCATTACCCTGTTGAAGAGCTGCTGCCGGATGAAAGAGGCGCTTCCCGCCTCCTGCTACACTTCCATACACTATGCTAGATGTTGTTCGAGTGGCCCAGAGACAATAAAATCAACATTTTTATACCCTCGTGGAAGATTCGAGACCTTTTATGAATAATCAAGCCACACCCTCTTTCTTTATTGGTCCGTCTTGAAAATACACTCAAAGTCGAAGAAGAAATACATGATTGGTCAAAAATTAATTACAGAAATTATGGATTGGCTAATTTCAAAACTGGCGGAAGGAAAAGATTAATATTGCCAACCCACAAATGAAAGAACGAAATTTAGTAAAGAACAAACTTATGAATACAAAATTTCTTCAAATAAAGTTCTTCCACTTCGCACCAGGGTGCATGGTCATAGTTTTTTAGTAGAGACATCTATAAGAGAATGTCCACACTTCTTGATCAATAAAAACAAAACAAGTTGAACTCCACACAGTACTGACAACTTCGTAATCACAAAATTTACGGTAGTGACATCTTCTGAGAAAACTTATGAGTTGATTCAGTTTTTAAAGTTCAGAGTTTCTCCTGTAGAGGAGTACTTTTTGGCGCAATATTTAAACTTGCGGCGTAGAGGTGTACCTCCCGGTACAACAACAACAATAATAATAATAATAATAATAATAATAATAATAATAATAATAATAATAATAATAATAATAATAATAATAATAATGTCGTCCGGGCTTCAAGCTGATACTCATGGGTGACATGTGCGTCTGCGAAATTTTTTTTAAAATCAAGTCCCAAAGGGTTATAAAAAGAAGATCGATAAAAGTTTGTATTGCAAAAAATATTTTTAGGTCGGATTTTCTTTAAACTTAGCATAAATACTCTGCAACAGAAATAATGGAACACTTATTTCAGCATGGTCTTAAAATAATACACCCCTAAGGGGTTTTGTGTGTGCCGAGAGTGAGGTCTGATGTCAAAATTATTCATTTCTCTGAAACGGTTTGACTTGCGAGGTTTAAATTTCACATGATAGTTCCCCCTGTATGTCTTAGATTTAAAAAGTAAGAGTTCTTTAAACAATACCCTCCTCTAGGGGTTTTACTGGGGGTGGGGGGTGAATTGTTGACAAAAAATATTAATTTCTCTAAAAGTTTGACGAAGTAAAAATTTTACATGATGATTACACCTGGATACCTTAGACTTTAAATTGGAAGTGATCTTAAAACAATACACACCTAAGGGATTTAGAGACGAGGTGGGTTCTGATGATAAAGATATCCATTTCTCTGAAACAATTTGACTTACGAAATTAAAGTTTCAAATGATATCCTAGGTGTTAAATAACAGAAGGTTAAAAAATATCCTCAGGGAGTTCAATGGGGGTGAAGATCAAGAAACAAAAATATACATTCCTTCGAAACCATTTAACGTACGAAAACAAAATTTCAAATGACGGTATACATTTTATATCCTATGTGTGAAATATGAACAATTTTAAAACCTTCCACCTCTTAGGGGCTAATGGAGTTAGCGCCGAAAACAAAATTATATACTTCAAAATATTTCTCCCCGATGGGTTTAGATATGGGTTGACTCTGAAAATCAAAATATTCATTTTTACGAAGGTCGTATGTCCGAAACTATGTCGTAGATGTTAAATAAAAATACTTTATAACATTCTACCCCTAAAAAACATTCCTACATTACTGTTCGACGAACGAAGTCAAAATTTCGTATTTTGGTCGCGTCTATGTCCTAGCTGTGAAATGGCATAAGGTTTTAAAACATTCCAATTCTATGGACTTCAAATGAGTGTTAGATTCGAAAATAAATCATAATTCTTTCAAAACCGTTTGATGTACGAACTGAAGGTGCATTTATAGGTTCAACCAACGGTGGACTCGCCAAAATTTAAAAATTTGAAAGACAACTTCCAATTTAAACCGTAGCAAAGCACAGGTTTCCTGCTAGTAAAACATAAAAGGCGACGTGTGCCAGTAGCAAGGCCTTGAAGTTGTCTATTGATGTCAGATTTTCCTTTCAATGAATGAGCCGTAAGATTCGTTTCTTCGCATTGTGTAATAAAACAATATGTGGTGAGTGTTTAAGAGAATGAGGAAAACCTCAATACAGAATGCTGATGCTACTTTTCTCTTAACCAGGAAAGTCTTGAGTTGGATTTCCCACCGGATATAAAGGCGTCAGTAACTAGACGTTGGTCTATTTCTTGCGTAATTATGGAAGTAGATCACTGAAAACGAATTATTTATAATCTTAGAACAAAGGAAAATGGGGAAAATATAAATCTATAAGCCTCAAGAACATGTTTCTTTGCGGATTGGGCCACGTAGATATCAGCTTGCATTCGGGAGATAGTGGGTTCGAATCTCCCTGTCGGCAGCCCAGAAGATGGTTTTCAGCAGTTTCCTATTTTCACACCAGAAAAATACCTTGGCTGTACCTCAATTAAGGCCAAGGTCGCTTCCTTCCCCGCCTAGTCCTTTCCTATCCCATCGTCGCCATTAAGACCTATCTGTGTCGGAGCGACGTAAAATAATATGGTAAAAAAATAAAATAAAAAGCCCATCTAATTCCATTTACTGCATTTCTGTCAGAAGGTTGTACTGTATTCTAAACCATAAACCTTGGACTCAACCCGTCTTTTTCATTTTTTCATTTGTTTTTCCCATTTAACGTCGTACCAAGGCACAGGAAGTTTTGGAGGATGCAAGGATCGGAAAGGGCTAGGCCTGGGTAAGTAGCGGCCAGTGTGAAGGAAGCGGCCGTGGCCCTAATTAAAGGAGAGCCCCAGCATTCGCCTGGTGTGAAAATGGGAAGCCACGGAAAGCCATCTTCAGGGCTGCCGACAGTGGGTTCGCACCCACTATCTCCCGAACGCAAGCTCACAGCTGCGCGAATTAGATGCAACAGCAACGTTTATTGAATATGGTTTTAAAATTACAATGCCTATAGCCTTCGTTATTTCTTTCTATCTTTCTTTCCTTCTTTTGAATTTCGTTCTTTTCTTTTCTTTCCTTTTCATTTTTAAAATTTGTTTCTTGTTACACCGACAAATATATTTCTCTTGGCAATGATGGAATAGGAAAGGACTAGGTTTGGGAAGGAAGAGACCGTGACCTTAATTAAAGTACAGCCAAAGCATTTGCATGGTGTGAAGACAGGGAACCACGGAAAACCGTCTTCAGGGCTTCCGACAGTGGGTTTAGAGCACTATATCTTAACTATCTATTGAAGAGTAGATGATATAGAGGCAGAAGTGCTCGACTGTATGCTCTGCTGCGCGGATGCCTCCACTTTCTTGTACTGCCGGTACTCTCCGGCACGTTCTCCTGCAGACTTCTTGGGCTTACTCGATTCCTCAGATTTCCCTATATCCTCCCAAACGCGCTTGTGGTAGTTTTTAATCAATTTAGAACGAAGATATTTAGACATTTTGCAAATGTAGCCAAATGCACAGCTTTTCAATTAACCTGCTCAAGAAGTCATAGAAGTTATGATGACCAATTGTAATTAGTATGATAGAGTTCAGCGATTACAAACTATCCACTTCATGTCCATATCAATTTGACAATCTAAGAATCAAAGATATATTTAGCCACCTAATCGATATCTATATTTGCCTTTGGAAATTTTATAAAATCATTAATAGTACATGTTTCAACTGCCGGGAATCGAACCCGGGACACCGGTGACCAAAGGCCAGCACGCTAACCATTTAGCCATTGAGCCGGACCATTAAATCGTTAACAATATAACTCTCTGCGATCCGTCCGAGTGCCTCAAAAACCTTGGTACAAATGTTGGTACTGATCAGTGGAGGTGTGTAAAATTGTATAACGGACAAGCAAACTTGCTTTTGATTTTATAGATGTACTTACGTACTATTCCAACTAACTACAAATGTTATTAAAATATACATTATTTACTAATATTTATTCACGGAAAGGAAATATGATGGATAAATTGTAAAGTATCTGCTTGAAAATCCCAAAATTAATTAATTCGGATGACAGTCTTTAAATTATTTGTATATAATCATTAGTCGTCGTATGAATTAATATAATTGTCACTGAAATGGACAGCCGCTTCATATTTCCCTAATATTACACAAGAAAATAAAAGAAATAAGTTATTTACAAATTCGCGTGAATTAAATCCAGTTAAATTAATGGTTCAGTTTTGCTCACACAAAACGTTGTTCATTCAAAATAAAAATATTAGTAGTGATTAGCATTGCATTAAAACATCTATTATGCCTCAAAATGAAATAAACATATCATAAATAACCTAATAACTTCTCAAATCCAATGTATGACCTTATGAAGTTCAACTTTAAGTATAGGGAATACCATGGATGAAGATTTGAAAAGACTATCAACCTCTCAATATTATTAATAACATGTATTAATGACTATACATGCCAATAAATGCCCGCCATACTTGATATACTATCAAATGCAACCTATAAGTAGGTATCTAATGTTGAAATATTCATTTAAACGAATAATCATGCACATGAGGGTTTATTTTGATGATCAATTCCTGCCATATTATTCGTAAGTATCGTATTATGCTGCCATTTTTTATTATGTGATATGGATAATCTACCAATGAAACATCTTTATTGCTTCAATAAATATTAATGATCCGCACCTGCGCCAATATTTTATTCTTTCTCTTCTCACATTTCATTCATTTCAATTATATCCTCACAGCATTAACATCTTTCCTCAATTCTTTCCTTCCTATCTTCATATAACATCATTCATATCTATTTTCATATTTCACTTCATATCTAACGTAACACATTTCAATATTCATCTTATATAACCCACATTTATACAAAAATGATCTTCATCTTAAAAATAAATCAATTTCCGGATTAATATTTACATTTTCAGTATCGACATGTCTTCTGTCTATCTGTATATCCATATCTAACCTTATCTCACTCATTTATGGCAACAGGTAACCTATATTTGTTAAATACGATATCCTACATTTCCCCTAACTTCCTACGGCATTCTATTCTTAAAATAGTTCACGCATGCTATGATGATGTACTATAACTGATTGATATCGTAGAAATCACACTATCATATAATATAATCTCTTCCCTAATTGGATATGATCTTATTTTCTTAAGAAAACTGCCTAATTCCTTCCTAAAAACAACACACTATTGGGTCACTCGCGAGAAAATAGCTTAGATTGATATGCCACGAAGATATAAACGATCTATCACATGATAATCAAAATACAAACAATCTACAATGCATGAAAACTATGGAATTCAATTGATATTACACTGAAACTGAATATTATTCTCCGCCTGCCCCGGGATTGCGTTAATTCTATTTAGCCATCAGTTGCATTGGTCTGCCTCGTTGTTCCGCCGCCAGTCATCGGGAATCGAGTTCTGCTTTGCCCGTCAGATCGGCTGGGTTTCCTCCGGACAGCTCCCCCGTATTCTTCTTTACAGGTCCATGACGTAGGTGTCTTGCGCAATCAGGAAATACAAAATCTTTGAAGAGATGGTTACGTCTCAAAACTCACGAGTTTCAAAACTCAGGGCTAAAATTAGTGTCAAATAGTACCAAAACTCACGACTACAAACTGGTATCTAAAGTAAACATGCTAATGGGTCTCAAAATTCACGACTCCGGACAACAGGAACTTGCGACAACCTCAGGAGGGATGAGGTGCGCGGTGACTCACGCTTCCCTTTTTATTCGCCCCTTGCGACAGGCAGGGGATCCTGTGGACGTTATTCTGCCACCCCAACCCACAGGGGAAAAATAAAAGCTGGTGAATGAAAAAAACCGAGGTGTATTAATATTATTATTGTTTAAATATTTTGCTGTTGTTTTAAAGCTAATATAATGCATTTTATACCTTTCACATAAATTTATAATAATGACATGTGGCCTCCGGGGAGGTCTGGTGCAGGTCGTTAGAATTGACGCCGTATAGGTGACCTGTACGTCTGTGAGGATGAGGCCCTACCTAAGATGAAGTCTAATGATGAAGACGGCACGAACACCCAGTCCCCGAGCCATAGGAATTAACTAATGAAAGTTAAAATCTCCGACCCGACCGGAAATCAAACCCGGGACTCCCTGGACTCCTTGGACCAAAGGCCAGCATGCTAACCATTTATGCATGCAGCCGGACGACATAACATTAAAGTAGGGATATTGCCCGTTGCTAGTTAAACTGTCAGTTGGTGGTGCTGGGGCTTAGTTCCATTATGCGGCCATAAGGCGACATTTACTTGAATAAGGAATTTTATTTATTTTTTTTGCTAGTGGCTTTACGTCGTACCGACACAGATAGGTCTTATGGCAACGATGGGATAGGAAAGGCCTAGGAGTTTTAAGGGAGCGGCCGTGGCCTTAATTAAGGTACAGCCCCAGCATTTACCTAGTGTGAAATTGGGAAACCGCACGGCCAACTCGCCTGGTGAATTTTATTTAGAGATATTAAAGATCAAGTCAGTTAATTCACTCATTTAGTTTCAACATTTGGAGATTCATATGAAACAAAAGGCGTATTTCTATTTTTCGTAAGAGATCACCTATTCGCTTATTTCAATAGATTGTCTACCCGACACACTTAAACCGAAAAAATATTCATGACGCATCCGATTGTTCTGTGCGATATTACTGAATGACATTTGAAACTCATTCAATTATTTAAATAATCCCATCACTGAAAGGGTGGACATTTATCCATTCAAAAAAGAACTGGCCCTGTTCGTGAGTTTTGAGACCGGCCCTGGTAGAGGAACCTGTTCTTACTAATCCTCTTCCTGGAATTCGTGAGTTTTGATACTCGTGAGTTTTAAGACGACACGGAAGAGATTAGTGAAAACATATTGACAAATGCAAAGCCTTCTTGTATGATAATGGTCGTAAGTATCGGCTCAGATAGGTATTTATGTTCTTTTTTAAATTCCATGCAGATTAGCAATATGTCTGCTTTAGCTTACCGTATTTGTCTCAATTGTAATTGCTAGTTGTATTTGTTTAGCTGAAATTGTGTATTCTAGTCGAATCTTTCTTCTTATGATTTGCCTAGGTGAGTCTTGCCGTGTTTTTTCCCATTCAATGAAATTCTTCTAAAGTTAATATTAAAATTATACGTATTTTGCACGTATACTCGTATCATATCTCTTTCTTCTTTTGTTGATATTATAACCTTGATGTATTTCCTTCCGAATCGCTCTTCTTGCAGCTAACTTGCGTGTGCATTTTCTTTCAGCGTACATTCAATTCGATTTTATTTTTCTATTTATTTTTCTATTTTTTTTCGGCCATTTCTTTGTCTCGCTCACGGCAACTAGGATTCTGATCGTAACTGTGCCGTGCAATTCCATATTTCCTTGATATTTTAACATCTTATGCGTACTATTTTATTTCATTAGCGGTAATCGCATGCAGTTCGACTCCGTGTAATTGCACAATGTAGATTATTACATGTTATAAATTTCGTTTGTATTAAAACTGAAGACGACCTTAAAATAGGTCGAAACATGTCCTTTAGACATAACGACTTCACAGACCATTTAATTTAAGTCTTCTGTGTTTTTGTATTGAATAGGTGGACACTATAATTATGTCAATTTTCGCTAAGAATTTTTAACTAGATACAGATTTCTCAAATTTGATTACGCCACACTACCAAACACCACAGAAACACGCAGTAGTCATTACATCCTTCCATAGGTTTGCGTCAGGAAGGACATCCGGCCGTAAAACAGGGACAAATCCACTTGTTCTACACCGCTCGCACCCGCGACCCCACAAGGTGTGAGACAAAGCGGTAGAAGAAGAAGAAGACTGAATGTTGACCGAACATAGAGACCTATCAATGCCTGGTGGTTCACCGGCAGGTAATTTTGGAGAGAATTGAACAAATGGTGCAAATCAGTCCAGAAGAACAGCCCAGACGAACTAGAAATAGCTGTTTTTAGTCATGTTTAAAATAGATTAACCAAACCAAACCAAACCAAACCCCATGGTACTACAGCCCATGAAGGGCCTTGGCCTACCAAGCGACCGCTGCTCAGCCCGAAGGCCTGCAAATTACGAGGTGTCGTGTGGTCAGCACGACGAATCCTCTCGGCCGTTATTCTTGGCTTTCTAGACCGGGGCCGCTATCTCACCGTCAGATAACTCCTCAATTGTAATCACGTAGGCTGAGTGGACCTCGAACCAGCCCTCAGGTCCAGGTAAAAATCCCTGACCTGGCCGGGAATCGAACCCGGGGCCTCCGGGTAAGAGGCAGGCACGCTACCCCTACACCACGGGGCCGGCAAAATAGATTAATCACTTGACCCCAAATAGAAACGGGAATAGGCTTGCCAAAGAAGAAGACGAAGAAGAAGAAATCATGTATAGATGCAAAGTTATGTCGAACATACTATACATTCCGTGTTTTCTTAATCAAAAAGGCTCTTCGTATTTATTACTAATACTTTATTTCGGTTTACGATGTTTGGAATGGCCAGTACGTGTTCATGAACGTCTCTGCTTCTGGTTTGGAAATGTAGTGCTATGTATCAAGACCTGATGAAGTTAGAACTGATGAACAACAATCTTCACGCATGGCGGAATATACAGTAGGTAAGGCAGTCCTGATCTTCTGTATATTTTTAGTAAATAAAGGTTCATTAATTGTGTATAACATAAACTTATCTTGGATACAATCTAGCTCTTCAATCACGAAAAAGTAATCCTGTACTAATCCTGACAGAGTACCGAGGGAAAAATGTTAGTTGCATTAGGAGATTATGGGATTAGAGGTAGGTTATACGAATGTAGCAACCGGTCCCGCGATGTAGGGATAGCGAGCCTGCCTTTCGCGTGGAGACCCCGGATTCGATTCCCGGCCCGGTCTTACATGTGTTAATGATGGCAACTGTTATATTAATACAATATTTGAGAATATTTCTAAACTTCAAGGTATAGACGTATCACGTGCTTGCATTGCGCGGGTCGGACGGAAGAAACTGTTCGCCTCTTTGCAACAGTACGGCCTGTATACACGACGTCAGTGCTTTAAACTACAGCACTACAGCACCACACCTGTTGTGAGATTTCAGTTTTGCTAGTGCACCACTTCGAGGGACCAATTCCAGGCTAGAGTCTAATCATTCACACTTTCAGTTCAACAGTAACTCGCAACGTGGAATCCAAAACCATCCGAAGTGTTTAATTCTAGCACCACACATGTTCTGAGATCTTAGTATTAGTGGCTTACCACTTGGAAGCGTTAGTACTAGCTTTGGTTTCTGATCATGGTGTTATATGTCCACTTTCAGCGATTGTCTATGGGCTGATGATTTCTCTACCCCTATTTTCTTCTTTCTGAGAAGATTCCACTTTTATGAACAAATCAACAGAAACAAAAATGTCCTAACATTACTAAAGAATTTTGAACACATTATGATAGAGTTCTCAGTCCTATACATGGCAACAAAATTAATTTCCTCGTTGGTGAAGCCAGCGGAATAAGCTAATAGAGTAATTTCAGCCTTTCTTAATATACCCACGTCGACTCTTGGGGATGTGATTGTGAGGAATAAACGAGATAGTACAACAACAAAAATAACAACGGCAGCAATAATAATAATAATAATAATAATAATAATAATAATAATAATAATAATAATAATAATAATAATAATAATAATAATACCGAGCTCGATAGCTGCAGTCGCTTAAGTGCGGCCAGTACCCAGTATTCGGGAGATAGTGGGTTCGAACCCCACCGTCGACAGCCCTGAAGATGGTTTTCTGTGGTTTCCCATGTTCACACCAGGCAAATGCTGGGGCTGTACCTTAATTAAGGCTACGGCCGCTTCCTTCCCACTCCTAGCCCTTTCCTGACCCATCGTCGCCGTAAGATCTATCTGTGTCGGTGCGACGTAAAGCCAATAGCAAAATAATAATAATAATAATAATAATAACAGGCTGAGTAGCTCAGACGGTAGAGCGGTGGCCGTCTGAGCCCAGCTTGGCAGGTTCAATCTTGCCTCAGTCCGGTTGTATTTGAAGGTGGTCAAATACGTCAGCCTCGTATCGGTAGATTTACCGGCACGTTAAAGAACTCATGCGGGACAAAATTCCGGCACCTCACTATCTCCGAAAACCGTAAACGTAGTTAGTGGGACATAAAACCAATAATAATATAATAAACTACTATATTAGTACCCTGTTGCTAACTTGCTCGGCAAATTTTACAGTATCCCAGCATTTTCATGGAGAGACAATGAAATATTTTGCGAAACACTACTCGTGGAATAGGTGCTACCAGTCTTGGCATTCGTACGTCGGAGTTCTGAGTTTTATCATCGAACAATAAACCAAACTCCACGGCGCTACATCTCTGCTGAGCCTTGATCTACCAAGCGATCGCTGCCTAGACCGAAGACCTGCAGATTAGGAGGTGCCTCATGGTAGCGTGACGAATCCTCTCGGCCGTTACTTTTGGCTTTCTAAACCGGGGCCACCATCTTACCGTAAAATGGCTCCTCAGTTTTCTCACGTAGGCTGAGTGGACGTTGAATCAGCCCTTAGATCGAGGTAAAAATCCCTGACCTGGCTAGGAAAGGGGCAGACAACGGGGCGGTATCTCACTGTGGAACGGATTACACCAATCTATTACGTAGGTGGTTCAGAACCACAGACCACTTTAATAGACGATATTTGCAAGTTTATGATGTACTGCGTGTTTACGAAATTAAGAAATTGATAGTTGTAAACAAGTCTGCCGCAATTGTTACTTTGTTAGTTAATTATACATGTTATTGTTCGCTGAGGCTGTTCCGCCCTAGAACAATAACCACTTAACATGACTCTTTAAAGGTTACAAGTGCTAGTGCGCTGTGCAGATCAAACAGCACGATTCGCAACATTCTTGGCGTTGTTGGGACGTTAGGTGGCGCGCCAAATCAGATGAAAGTACGTCCTCGGTCACTCCTGTCCTGGTGAACTTTCAACCGGGTGGGATGGGAACTAAAGCTATTATCAGAGTACCTCATCAGGGGAAACACGGAAGAGACAAGGCGCTTTCATTCCCACATTTCTTCTAACTCTGTAAAAAAAATAAAAATGAAGAGAGTAGATATATATTAAATATAATTGTTCTCTTGTCATGTCAAAAGTTCTTCCTGTTCATAAAGGACTACTGCGAATAAGCTTTCATCTTTGTAGTCTAACCACCTTGATCATTTTCTGTTCTCTTCTGACTCGACGACGGATACTTTCAATTTTTTATATTTCTTGTTTTTTATCGGTAGAGGACGGATTCATATGCAATAAAAAGGCAAAATATGCCAGCATCAATGCTTTAAAAACAGCAATATATGCACTGTTATATAATCTGCAAAAATACTTTTTTTTTTTGCTAGGGGCTTTACGTCGCGACGACACAGATAGGTCTTATGGCGACGATGGGATAGGAAAGGCCTAGGAGTTGGAAGGAAGCGGCCGTGGCCTTAATTGAAGTACAGCCCCAGCATTTGCCTGGTGTGAAAATGGGAAACCACGGAAAACCATTTTCAGGGCTGCCGATAGTGGGATTCGAACCTACTATCTCCCGGATGCAAGCTCACAGCCGCACGCCTCTACGCGCACGGCCAACTCGCCCGGTCAAAATACTTTTTTTCTCGATATATATGGTTGGTTCTCCTAATATGAACTGCTGAAGCATAATCTTTTTAGCTGCCTTTTTTTTATTTTGATACGATTTCTACTGGTTTCTAGTCACTTCCACAGCGAAGAAATTAAAGTATACGCTATAGATCTAACATAGCGGTGGCTCCGACGAGCTCGCAATGCATTAAACAGGCTTGCCAACGTCGGCGCATTATCCACATATACTGAATAACACGAAAGATGAACGTTAAAGACAGGTTAGAGCTACGAAACATTGGTCTGGACAACTCAATATGTCTGGGCTGATTAGGTCCTGTTAGTGACAAGACCATAAGTTAGAACAAAGAAAATGTTGCCATTATTCATTTTCAGGCTGTTTCTGTTTCACTTCTTCTATATATTACAAGTAATTTTAATATTAAGAAACCACTAGCGTATTTTACTATGTGTAACTAGTCTATTGTTATTTCGTCTAAGATAGGACCTTGTAAGTGTTTTTAATGTACTCTTTCTTACATATTTTGTTCACAATTTCCAACCAGACGTCTGGTTTAATTTTGAGGTGCTTTGATATGACTGATGATGCTCCACATGGGGGGCGAAACATGTCTTCATTTTAACGATGTTTAACTAAAAATGTTAACATCCTGTAATGTATTGAATAGGTTGGAGTCCAATAAATTATCTTATATTATTATTATTATTATTATTATTATTATTATTATTATTATTATTATTATTATTATTATTATTATTATTATATAAGTAAGAATACTTTTTGGGGCGGGTAGGTTGGTCCCTGCCAAGCATCGAAGAAGTACCTCTCCTCTCTGCTACTTCACGCCCCGAAAAACATAAAAAAATGATAAAACATCCAAATCAAATACCATAACCGAAAATAAATATACATTGTCCTGACCTTGTTAATACTGTCGACTGTCAACAATGCATTGTAAAGGCTTTCGACGACGAACGGAATTTTTACATATTAATTTATTTGCATTGTTGTGCCGATCTGAATATCAACATAAAATATTGCATGTTGTTTTATACAACATAGTAATAGAAGCTGTAATTGTACCGGGTGGTACACCCCCACGCCGCTAATTCAAACTTGGCGCCAGTTGAAACTCCTCTACTGGAGGAAGTCTGAACTTTATCTACTGTGTTAATTTTTAAGTTTCTCAAAAGATGTCACTACTTGGAAATTTTGAAGTTTCTGAACTGGGTCGTTTTCGATGTATTTTTGTTTTGCCTGTAGTAAGAAGTGTGGACATTCTCTTCCAGATGGCACTACTGAAGAACTACAATTGTGCACCCTAGTGCGAAGTGAAAGAACTATGTTTTTGGAGAAATTTTGAATTCATAAGTTGGTTCTTTGTTAAATTTCTTTCAGTTATTGTTTAAGTTGGCAATATTAAACCTTTCTTTCTGCCAGTTTTGAAACCGTCCAATCATAATTTTCTGTAATTAATTTTCCACCAATAAGGTGTTTCTTCTTCATCTTGTGTAGGGGTTTTCGTCGTTAACCAATAAAATTTTTGTGGGAGGGTATTCTCATTCCTGAAACGCCTCGAACTTTCCACGAGGGTATATAAACTGCTGATTTTCGGGTCTCCGGGCCACTTCAGTAACATATATCAGTGCGTAAAGTACGTAGCAGGGGGCGGGAAGCGCCTCTTTCTTCGGGCAGCAGTTCAGCCACCAGGTAATGGCCGTTTAATAACTTCTTTTCTTGTCAGCTCAGCAGTTTAACTCTCGGGGCAGGTCCGAAGCCTTTCCACCATGTAACTTTTCCTCTAAAATGTAAAGACACTTAGAATCTATTCTATCTTTTAAACTACATATTGGGATAGAGAGTGCTTAACCCTCTCGAGCTCCCACTCATATTGCATTGAGGTGAACTTATTTTCACAACCGTTTCCTCCTTAACGTAATGTAAATTGTTTCCTTCTAAAAGTCACCTCTTTAGTATGGGATTAGCCCTTGCAGAAACGGCCTAGTGCCAAGTAGGTTTTATATAAAGTGTATTAGGAGTGCAAGAACGCCTCCTCTCAAGTTGGTATTTTATAGGCCATGTAATTTACCTGTTTCTTTACTTAATAGGCCTCAGTAGGTTGGGTATTTTTACCCCTGTTTTCATGTCCTTGGAGGACAACTTGAATGTGGAGTTTGGTGTGGCCTTTGATAGGCTTAAATTTTGAGAGCGAGTTGCTCTTTTTTGAAAATTGAGTTGTTGTATGCCTCGAGGAGGCTTTACCGTGTAAAGAGGAGCAAGTGCTCCTAGGCATGATTGGGGTCTTCTGCCCCTTTGTTGAATTCTGTATATCGTAAGGTTGGGCTTATAGCTCAAGAATTGTGTGTCTGGCTCTCGGAACCCAAATCCTGTAATCACTGTAATTGTACATTTTCGAATTGTGTTTCGGCTACTGAGTACCTGTTCTATTTGTTATTTCTTAATCTTGAAAAGAAAATATAACCTTGTTAAATTTTATCTTAACTTTAATTCCGTATTTTGAGACCTGTTCACCCCCGCACCTTCTTTCACCTCTGCACATCCACTATACTCCGTAACAGTAATTATGTACAGTACATATGCATTTAATTGCACTATAAACTTAGCCATTCGATTTCAAATGGTATGAATCGCCTTTATTTCTTATAGGCATATTACATCTTAAAACAAACAAAAATGCAACTATGCCAATATCCGCCCTCTATTTATCAGTGACGCTGGGCCTAATGGCCCAGACGGCTGAGGTGCTGGTCTTCTGACCCCAACTTGTCAGGTCCGATTCTGGCTCAGACTGGTGGTATTTGAAGGTGCTTAAATACGTCAGTCTCGTGCTCGGTAGATTTACTAGCACGTTAAAGAACTCCTGCGGAACGAAATGCCGGCACTTCGCCGTCTCCGCAAACCGTAGTAGTTAGTTAGTGGGACGTACAATTATTATTATTGTATTTATTATTATTATTATTATTATTATTATTATTATTATTATTATTATTATTATTATTATTATTATTTATCAGTACCTGCCATCGTAGTTCAGAAATTAACATAGTACTTTCCCGCCACGCTGGTCCTAGTTTGATTCTCAAATCTGCAACGAAGCAAGAAAAGAATAGATTAGAATAGAATAATTTTACTGTTGTTAACAACATAGAGTTGTAATTGACAAAATTGTTCACATAGCAAAGTAAATGAATCGTTTATATACACGTAAACAAATTAATGTCTTACTCTATGTTAGTGCTGGAAGCTGTGATCTACCAATTATTGAATTGTTCTGAAGCTTTTAAACGTAAGGTCACATGAATGATCTCAGGAAGGGCAGTACGAGGAACTCGTGAAGATACCAGAATGAACATTATACTGTTTACTCATGGAATTGTGATTTAAGGAAAGTATTAGACGGGAGTCCAAGAACAGCGTGATGTGGTAAATGAGACATTGCGGTTTGGGGCACGTAGCTATCAACTTGCATTCGGGAGATATTGGGTTTGAACCTGACTGTCGGCAGCACTGAAAATGTTTTCCGTTGTTTCTCATTTTTTCACCAGAAAAATGCCGGGACTGTACCTTAATTAAGGCATGGGCCTTCCGTTTTATGTAGAACCCGAACCACAGGGAAGTGACTACTCATTTAAAAAATTCCATGAGCATTGACCGACGCTTGAATCACAGACAGCCTTGGTGGGAACCCGGCGATTATAGCACTCGGCTATTCTTTCCCTTAGTATCTAGGAATGTCTGCATTTATTTATTTATTTATTTATTTATTTATTTATTTATTTATTTATTTATTTATTTATTTATTTATTTATTTATTTATTTATTTATTTATTCGATTTCTTGTTCAAGAAGCATTTCTGCCCAATTACAGAACAATTCCATTAGTTATTTCCAATGTTACAAAATACGGGCATTAACAAATTCTAAAAACTAAAACTACAATCATAATAATGGCGTGTGGCGTCAGGAGAGACCAGGTGCAAGTGTTTCCAGTTGACGCCCATGGGCAAATTGCGTGTTTATGAGAATGGGGCCATATTTGAAATGAAATCTGTGCGGCCAGTATCCAATATTCGGGAGATAGTGGGTTCGAACCCCACTGTCGGCAGTCCTGAAGATGGTTTTCCATGGTTTCCCATTTTCACACCAGGAAAATGCTGGGGTTGTACCTTAGTTAAGGCCACGGACGCTTCCTTCCCACTCCTAGCACTTTCCTGTCCCATCGTTGCCATAAGACATATCTGTGCCGGTGCGACGTAAAGCAACTTGCAAAAAAAAAAAAAAAAAAAAAAAAAATCTAATGCCAAAGACTTCACAGAATCCGAGTTCCAGAGCTAGAGGATATAACCAATGAAGGTTAAAATCTCCGACCTGGCGGAATCGAACCCGGGTACCCCTTAGACCAAAGGCCAGCATGTTAACGAGTTTGCCTCGGAGCCGGCCTTCATACTTATGAACTAAGTGGCCTACACTGGTCAGTGAGTAGCTCATTGTTTTAACTGTTTTCTGTTAACATTTAAAAACGGAATTATTCCCTATGCCTAAGAAAGCTGGTGTTGACCGGTGTGAAAACTATTGAATCGTAGTTCTGGGTCTCACGTTTGTAGAATCTCTTCACGAATCATTCACAGAGTACTCTTGAACGCTATTTTGTGCTCGCCAGTGTGCAGTTGATACCGTGATTAGTGAGAACAAAATATCATAGTGCTATAGTGAGCTTGTGTGAAGCTACAAGAGGCTATAAACACTATCAGATAAACTTATGCATATTAGCCAGGGACGAGTGAGTTGAATAGTGATGGGATAGATAGATTATCAAGTATCGCTATCTGTAATGAATGGGGCGTGAATCGCTATTTGTGGTAGTCCATCTCGAGCCTATGAGTGGACACCACCATTATCGTACTTATTTAGAAGTCAGATAAACAGTACTTTGAATAACCTAACTTACATTTGTGTCCCTTGAACCCAGTGCCAGCGACGACGAGAACGCGCCTATGTGCCAGCGGTATTCGTCAGTGGAAGGACGGCGTGGGATTTTCTACGGCTTGGATATAGCAGTTTTCCAGTACCTCATGAAGCCAGCGCGGAGCCAAATGAACCCAGGATCCTCTACTAGCGAAGATGGCGGCCATGGATAAGTAAATGCCTATGGGTATCGCCAGATGATAGCAGGTTACACACCGAAACGATAAGTACATTCCAATGATATCATAGCTAGAAAATCCGTCAAAAGTCGCATTAATATGTTAACTTTGTAGATAAATTAAACATCATGCATTTTCATTTCATGTCTAGTGTGTAGATAACGAGATACGCGAGTCTCAAAATAGGTATAGTTTATTTATTAACTTTTGTTTACTTGTCTTCAGGGTGATTATTGGTTAGTCACTAAATTTATCTCTGGCGATCTGCATGAATTAGTGTTTAATGCCCAATCTGTTGTTATGATTTTAGTGAAGCATTCATAGATGGGGTTGCTTTAAATTATGCGGTTGACCTTCATAATATTTCCATTTAAATCAGCTGGCAGGATCTTCCTAAGTTCCGATTATTAATTGTGCTATGAAACGGTAGCCAGGTGCTTCTCGCATTAAAAACTTGCATGATATAGACATCCTCCCTTAGTTTAAAGATGCTGCTAAGTGAAGAAAGAAAATGCTGACTCGAGGTATGAACTACTGGCCTAGAAATATACGCGAGTGAGTGAAGTATTATACTTTAATTTCCTGTCGGTAAGGATCATCGAAATATGTTGTAGAGTCATTTGATTCATGATAATGCTTGTTGTTTAAAGGGGCCTAAAATCTAGGTCATCGGCCCCAGGCATTTGATTAGTGTGGATATAAAGTACATTGTATGAAATTGAGGGCGGTACAGAGAACATGTGAAAAGATATGCAGGGTATGAGATATAATTATAACAATATAAACCAGTAGTGTAATCTTCACAGTCATTGGAAGAAGGTGAGTAATATGCGATTAATGTCCATCGAGAATAATGTGGCCGGAATAATGTATTCCTCTCACTTTCGTGCCCTATTTTCAAGATATTTATTTTACATACCCACTTTATTTTCGTCGGTCAGGACCGTGACTCATATGCTCTCGAGCGAAGCCGTTTCTCGGAACGAAAGTAGGGAGGATGGGACTTCGATACCCGGGTCTGATTCTTCGAGGTTCTTCATCCATAACATTTTCGTCCATGGCATATTTGTGAGGCATTATTTTTATACTTGGTACTCTGTCAATGCCCGTGACAGGTACATTATGTATGTATGTATGTATGTATGTATGTATGTATGTATGTATGTATGTATGTATGTATGTATGTACGTATGTAGGTAGGTAGGTAGGTATCAGCACCGACTACGTGGGTGTTCTGGAGATTCAATGGGGTTCTTCTACACTATTTCCTAATAATAACATGCAAAATTTTGCACCTTAAATTTACGGGAATCAAACTTCCGCTTAAGTTGAACTTATTTTCGGGAGTGGTGAAATTATATTAAAATCGGTTAGATTCTACGTATATCAATAAACCGAACTGAAAAGCCAATAACATTAATTTCTGATTCAAAACTTCAAATATTTTATCCTTCAGTTATGTACCTGTAACATTCAAACAAGTAAAAATGTTTCTGTTCGTATCGGACCAGTTACTTCAAATAGTGGTATTTATTAAACAGGGTGATCGAAAACGACGTGAACCGGGTATATGAGCGTTAGTGTTGGTAATGCTGGTAAATAATTTGAAAGAAATAATTCAATATCTCGCACCGTTGTAATTCTATCAGCTGCTGAATTTAGCCCATCAGATCACTTCGCGGTCGAATTTAAATGGGTTTTGCTAGGCGGTGTTGCTAAATCCGTACGTGACTTAAAACCGGCATTAGAGCACCAATCACACAATAAAACTTCGCCAGGCCTACGTTGACACCGGCTGAAACCAACGGTGTGTTTGTGTTTGAATCTGATTTTTCGGCATGGCTCTCAAGCTGTTCTTGAGCCACGTATAGATTTAACAATACTGCCGCGCAGAGCCCACTTCATTCACCCGCAAAGCGGTTTGATTGGCTAACTTTAGCAGCTGTTAAAATGAAAACGGTGCGAGATATCGAATTAATGCATTTACGCGAATAATCCCCGCACCCTAATTTTAGGAAGGCTCATTTGGAAAGAATGTAATCAACTAAAATTCCTTCCATCGAAAGAGTAATGTAGGCATAAACATTTTATATCACTCCGCGAGGTCCACGTAGTCTTTACGCAAATATGAACGTGTAAATTTATGGATATAGCTGCTTTGCTGTAACATATTTGATATTATAAAAATACTTTATCACTGCTATGAAATATATTTGCCGTGAAAACTAACAAGTAGGCCTAGGTATTTCATTAATCTGAACTTGCAATAGGCTTGATTCCCTGTAGATCGGAAGATTCGTTCTCTCTTGTATCACTAGAATCCTCTCTTAAATTACTTACAAATTCGTCACACGCCACGTCTAAAACACTTTTCACACGCGGTCTCTTTTTACTCGGATATTAACACGACAGATGGTGGATAATACTTTTCGTGCAATGTAAACACTTGAAACAGACACACCGGCGAACTCGGATGTTAGTTTTGCGATACGGTAAAACCTCGTTAATTCGAAGTCGTTGGGACGCAAAAATTGGACTTCGATTTACATGATTTAAAATTAACCGCCAACTCGTACTTCAGAAATGCCAACCCTTCCCGCGTCACAAAATATTCTCAGACCCGGTACGGCATTCAGTTAACATTGATTCACAGTTTAAACCCTGCCATGGAAAAGAACTATTCCCAAAATGTATCCAACAAGGTGGATTTGCATTATTGAAATAATGCATCTGGATAACACATTGACAAACATAACCACACGCAAAGAAAGCAAAAAAGCAAAAATGTTATTCAAAGACGAGGAGAAGTTTATGCTGGCTCCCCTGTGCAAGTACTTTGTTCATTGGATTACTGCACTGTATGCACTGAAAGTGCCCTACGCCCTTAAAACGCCGTGGCTTATAGAACATTCCTATGACGAGGGGAGGAAGTACATAGCTGGTATCTCGCTTCCGTCTGCATTGCAACACAGGACAGTAACTCTATCCTTGTACGATTTCCCGCCATGGCACAAATGCCAACCCTTGCCGCATCGCAATATATTCTAAGGCTCATTAATGCATGCAGTCACCTAGATTTATAGTTTAAACCTTTCAAATACTATGGAAATAACTATTTCCGAAATGTATCCAACAAGGTACATTTACATTATTCAGATATTGCACTTGGATAAATCAGTGAGAAACATAACCTCACACGACGAAAGGGAAAAAAAAGACACGATTCAAAGACGAGGACAAATTATGCTGGCACCCCTGTGCAATTGCTTTATTTTTTGGATTACTGTACTGTTTGCATTTTTAGATGCCTTGTACTTGCACGGAAAGTACCCGACGTCCTTAAAACTTCGTAGCTTATCGAACTTTCCTATGACTACGTTGCAACACGGTACAGTGACTCCATCTCCTTTATAAAAGGTCTGTTTGGGCTAGGCATATAAAACAATGCTGTTTCATTGCTATTGACAATATTGTTTCGGTGCTTACGAATTTATTATAATCATGAGCCACCCTTTTTCTGCAACTGTCGGCATCGCCAGTGTTCGCAGATTCTTCTTCTCTGCACACTGCCTGTTACTTGATATTGTGGAGTTCTTAAAACGCTGAATACAAAAGAATTACAATTTCACTCGAACTTAGTAACTATGAAACCACTGTCGACACACCGAAGGGAAAGTATGGAAAGCTACCCCTGCACGTTCCGGAAGACGCATTCTATCGTGACATGGAGAAATTTTGAATTTAAATTACTCTGTAAAATACTATTTTTTAAATGTAAAGAGTTTTAAATTAAAAGTCTGAGTTTTCCGTTTAAATGTGACAATTTGGGGCAGTTTTCTTCCATCTGCGGTTACACAAAGCATAACTGTACACCCAACATTGAAAACTAGGTGAGCAGGAGCGTGTTATCAATCTTGACGCAAATAAAACCCGCACCCCAATTTCATCCTTCAATTTAAAAAAAAAAATATGCGGGGATTATTCGCGTAAATACGGTACTTTAAATCATTCATCAGTACGTACAACCCTCTAACGCTCGTAAACCCGGTTCACGTTGTTTCCGACCACCCTGTATAGTAGAGACAAAGTGTTGTAACGTATGATCGTGTTACTTACAAGTTTTTCACAATGGATAAGTTCGTGATAAAGTTTTCGAAGATAGGAAAAGAAATGGAATGGTAGGAACCCGTAGCAATTGCGACCTGGCTGCTGAAGAAATTAAAGAATCCGGAGAAGTTTTAGATAAAACAAGTAAGCAAGAACATGGTAGGTATTTTCAAAAATGTGGAAATTATCGTACCAGTGGACTGGAAATAAAGGAATATAAGGAAAGTATGAGGCCAACCCGCCTAAAAACCTAACGTGGTTCACTGATTCTCTTAAAATCACAATTTACAATATTTAACTTCAATTTACATTCAGTGGTTCATTTTATCTGTGCCAAAAAGTAACCTTTGAACAAATTGAAAGTCAGGGCCTATTTATTTATTTATTTATTTATTTATTTATTTATTTATTTATTTATTTATTTATTTATTTCATTTTATTTTATTTTAAATGCATTTATTTAATAGCATCTTGTTTAGTGGCGAAGGTGGGGTTTTAGGCCCTCCCTTACACTTAACCGCATTATGTTTACAATCTAAAATAAAATAATAAAAGTATATGAAATAGTTACAAAGAAAATACAATTAACAGAATTACAATTGTTTTAAATAAATAATCAACAAATAAATTAATATATATATAATGGGCATATCCGCCTCTGTGGTGTAGTGGTTAGCGTGATTAGCTGCTGCCACCCCCCTCCACCCAGAGGCCCGTGTTCGATTCCCGGCTCTACCACGAAATTTGAAAATGGTACGAGGGCTGGAACGGGGTCGACTTAGCCTCGGAAGGTCAACTGAGTAGAGGTAGGTTCGATTCCCACCTCAGTGATGCACGAAGTGGTTTACCGTGATTTCCCACTTCTCCTCCAGGCAAATGCCGTGATGGTGCCTGAGATAAGGCCACGGCTGCTTTCTTCCCTCTTCCTTCTCTATCCCTTTCAATCTTCCCATCCCTCCGCAAGGCCCCTGTTCAGCATAACAGGTGAGGCTGCCTGGGCGAGGTACTGGTCCTCCTTCCAAGTTGTATCCCCGACTCAAAGTCTCACCCTCCGGGACACTGCCCTTGAGGCGGTAAAGGTGGCATCCCTCGCTGAGTCCGAGGGAAAAACCGACCCTGGAGGGTAAACAGATTAAGAAAGAAAGAAAGAAAGAAGAAAAATGTGCAGAATTCAAATTTAAAACTTAAGGTAAACATAAAATAAAATCAAGTTAATCAAATATTGATCATTGAAATGAAGTACATACATGCATACATACATCTTCATTCTAGAATGTTATGCCTTTTAGTGTTCAGTCTGCAAGTCTCTGTGAATTTACTAAACGCTGCCGCAATCCTCAATTTGTAATTAACTCTGTGATTTCGTTTAGTTCCATACCTCTTATCTATGAAGTTAAGTAATGAGAAAGAACATTCTTTAGGAGCAAGTAGTCTATGAACACAATACGGTAATGTACCTCGTAACACAATACTACAGCAAATGAAAATATGCTGTGCATGATTCTAATAAATTTTAAGAATGAAAAAACTAGGTTATGTGCAGTACATAATAACAAATAATAACTGAATTTATTCTTTGTACAGCTTTAATCAAGTGTTATTCTATAGATCCAATTACATTCTCTTATAAATACATCTATCTAATATTCAGGCATACACTCATTAATACTACAACCATTCAGTCAGTTGTCCTCAGCAGGTAGTTGGGTAGGCGATCTTAAAATTTGACAACGAGCTGTTGTCTCTAACCCGAGCTGGTAGAGAATTCCATAATCTGGTGCCGGTCACCACAAGATATGTTAAATTTATTTGTCCGGTGCAGAGGAATAGAAAGAAAGGAGCCTGTAGGGCTATTTAGGTGAATTTAGAATAAATATACAGGGATTGGTTTTCAGCTAACAATCTAAAAACCATCATTAAAATGTTTATCAGGCCTCACCCATGACGGAGACTGATAAAATGGGGGTGATACGTGCATAATGTAAGTAACGATATGTTTTTTAATTTTTTTTAGGGTATTATACTCACAACACAAACACGGGACACCACGATATCTTGTCAAAGTTTGGCTAATTATTATTATTATTATTATTATTATTATTATTATTATTATTATTATTATGGCTGCAAATATCATCATCTAATGAAATAATAGAAAATCAGTGAAAATAAGAAAAGTAATAGTAATCCAAGGATGTGCATGTAAAATTACAATAAAATATTCGTCATTGTTTTGTTTTAACATTTAATATAAACTCAGACATTTTAAATATGATAGTTTAAATGAGTACTGACACCAAGTAATTTCTCTAAAATAGGGGACTTTTACTGGACCAAACATATACGTGTTGTTTTTTTTTTTTTTTTCGGACTTGTGAAAGAAAACGTGACGAGATTCTCAAACATGGAACGTTCCGGTAAAATAGAGGACGGATAGTCACCTCAGTTATAATGTTAACAACCAATACTCATGCTCTGCCTGTCAGAATTCTTGTTTCTGAAACAATATTCACCAGCGTCTCATGGATGATAATAGATTTGAATACTGCACTTTAATGACTAGATAAAGCCCTATTTTCAGAGAAAATCTTATGCTGAGCAGAGCGAAGATTAGCATTAGAAGGTGATTGAAAGGAAACAAAGGCTTTCAGATAGTGGAAAGTTAATGTTAGGTTGTTACAGGGCTTGTCTCTTGACACACCCTATTCACTTTCTTTGGTATTCTGGAGCCTAGTTCAGCTTCCTGGACTATCAGTGACAGGCCAAGCATAGAGCTGAGCTTGCTTGATCTGTTGTAAGTTTAGTCTCGTACTTGATACGGAGTGTAGGTGGAACAGCTGCTATCTCGTCCAGCCATACCATATGGTGCGCCAAGGCCGCAGCAATGTGTATGTAACCGAAACGTGTAGAGTATTTTCATCTGGATAACTTTAAGAGGAAATAGCTGAAGGAATTCCAGATGATTATCAAGTCCACTATAAAAGTTAAGGGGAAAAAGTACTACCACAGTATTCTGTTAGAAAGAAATGAAGTCTCAGGCGAAATTACCTTTACATCAGTCTGTTTTCAGGCCGAATTTATTGTACCGGACTGAAAGCTAGGTAGATTAGAGGTCTACAAAGGCCAAAATTCTTATACCCGGCCCGGCCCGATCTGAACAGAACACGAGCTTGAGAATGCCTGAGAATATGTCATGGTTCACCACCCGGCCTGACCTGTTCGTGTGGGCTATGTTTAAAAAAACTATTTAGTAGCTGTAAGTATGGATGTTATTATTATTATTATTATTATTATTATTATTATTATTATTATTATTATTATTATTATTATTATTATTATAAAGGTGTATGTATGTATGTATGTACGTACGTTTGTATGTACACTCATGTTCATAAAAAACAGAACACCTTGAAAGACTAGAGATAGGAAGTTCATATTCACAGGACATGTTCATTAGTATGTTCTGCAGGAACGATTAGCATTTCAGTCACCTAGGTTCAGCGAGTGTCCTGTTGCCTAGTAGGCACAGAATCCTCCATGGGCACTGATAACCTGTTCCATGCGCGATGGCATCGACGCGTATAAGGCACGAATGGCGTCCTGGGGTATAGCCATCCGTGCTGCATTCACCTGGTTCCACAGTTCATTTTTGGTGGTTGGCATTGGGTGACAGCACCGAACCCGTCATTTCACCATATCCCACACATTTTCGATTGGCGACAAGTCCGGTGATCGGGCGGGCGAGGGCAACAGTCAGACATCCTGTGACATCCTGCATGTGTTCGTGCAGCAACATGTGGTCACGCATTGTCCTGCGTAAATATGGCGTCTACGTTGTCGTGCAGAAAGTGTATGTCTACGGGTCGCGGGATGTCATTCACGTAGGTCAAACTGGTCACAGTGCCCTGGACACGCACCAACTGTGATTTGTGGTTGTACCCAATAGCACCCCACATCACCAGGCCTTGAGTTGGCGCTGTATGTCTTGTGCGAATGCATGCAATGTGATGCGTCTTCCCCTGTCTGAGGCGAACCAAAATGCGGCCATTAATTTCATACAAACAGAACTTGTATTCGTCCGAAAACACTATCTGCTTCCATTTCTGTCCCCAGTGACGTCGTTCCATACACCATTGCAATCTAGCATGTTTATGCACATTAGTCACATTAGGTAGGCGGAGAAGTGGACGATGCGCCGGTAACCCAGACCGTAATAAACAGCGACGGACTGTCACTCCTGATACTGTACGATGTGCTACACTGTTCCACTGGTGCGCCAGAGCCGAGAAGGATGTAGATCTGTCCTGCAATGCCATTCGGGTGAGGTGTCGATCTTCTCGGGAGGTGGTCTGGGTGGTGCGGCCAGACCCATCTCATTGTGTTCAACGGCCTTCTGTGAACCATTCTGTACACATCTGTTGCACTGCCGACACACTTCGTCCCACAACGAGCAGCAATTTCCCGGATGGATGCATCATGTTTCCTCGTGCCAATAATGCGCCCTCTTTCAAACTCACTCATTTGACGGTACGGTTCTTGCATACGTCCGAGGCATCCTGCACATCTGCTCAAGTCACACTGATCAATTACCTTCGGTTTATAGCGACAGCGAGAGCAGCAAGCGCATTTTACCATTCGGTGGTAATGGGCCAAGATATCCATTGGAGACTATTGGCAAAAATTAGTGCAATGGGACTAGAAAAAAGAGTGACTGAATGGGTGGCTCTGTTTCTAGAAAATACAACTCAGAAAATTAGAGTAGGTGAAGCTTTATCTGTCTCTGTAAAAATTCAGAGGGGAATACCTTAAGGCAGTATTACTGGATCTTTATGTTTTCTTATACATATCAATGATATGTGTAAAGAAGTGGAATCAGAGATACGGCTTTTCGCAGATGATGTTATTCTGTACAGAGTAATAAATAAGTTACAAGATTGTGAGCAACTGCAAAATGAGCTCGATAATGTTGTGAGATGGACAGTAGGCAATGGTATGATAAACGGGGATAAAAGTCGGGTTGTGAGTTTCACAAATAGGAAAAGTCCTCTCAGTTTTAATTACTGCGTTGATGGGATGAAAGTCCCCTTTTTGGATCATTGTAAATACCTAGGTATTAATATAAGGAAAGATCTTCGTTGGGGTAATCACATAAATATGATTGTAAATAAAGGGTACAGATCTCTGCACATAGTTATTAGAGTATTTAGGGGTTGTAGTAAGGATGTAAAGGAGAGAGCACATTTGTCCCTGGTGAGACCCCAACTAGTGTATGGTTCCACTGCATGGGACCCTTACAAGGATTACTTGATTCAGGAACTGGAAAAAATCCAAAGAAAAGCAGCTCGATTTGTTCTGGGTGATTTCTGACAAAAGAGTAGCGTTACAAAAATGTTGCAAAGTTTGAGCTGGGAAGACTTGGGAGAAAGGACACGAGCTGCTCGACTAAGTGGTATGTTCCGGGCTGTCAGTGGAGAGATGGCGTGGGAGGACATCAGTAGACGAAAAAGTTTGGATGGTGTCTTTAAAAGTAGGAAAGATCACAATATGAAGATAAAGTTGGAATTCAAAAGGACAAATTGGGGCAAATATTCGTTTATAGGAAGGGGAGTTAGGGATTGGAATAACTTACCAAGGGGGTTGTTCAATAAATTTCCAATTTCTTTGCAATCATTTAAGAGAGGGCTAGGAAAACAACAGATAGGGAATCTGCCACCTGGGCGACTGCCCTAAATGCAGATCAGTAGTGATTGATTGACCTTGAACCTGAGGGCCGACATGGTTAAAATGCCAATCACTTCTTCAGAACATACTAGTGCACGCGTCCTTTGAATATGAACTTCCTATCTCTAGTCTTTGAAGGTGTTCGTTTTTTTCTATTTGGTTTACGTCGCACCAACACAGATACTGTAGGTCTTATGGCGACAATGGGATAGGAAAGGCCTAGAAATGGGAAGGAAGCAACCGTGACCTTAATTAAGGTACAGCCGCAGCATTTGTCTGGTGTGAAAATGGGAAACCACGGAAAACCATCTTTACGACTGCCGACAGTGGGGTTCGAACCCACTATCTCCCGGAAGCAAGCTCATAGCTGCGCACCCCTAACCGCACGGCCAACCCGCACGGTCTGCTTTTTTTTACCATTTTAAAAAGAAAGAATGAGTAATAATGTGTTGTTGTTTGAGTCAACAGTTCATAGACTGGTTTGATGCAGCTTTCCATGCCACCCAATCCTGTGCTAACCTTTTCATGTCTACGTCACTATCGCATCCTACATCTGCTCTAATCTGCTTGTGATATTTATACTTTGGTCTACCCCTACCGTTCTTACCACATACACTTTCTTCTAAAACCAATTGAACAAATTCTGGGTGTATTTTATCTCTTCTTTTCGACAAATTTAGCCAAATCGATCTCCTTTCACCAATTCGATTCAGTATCTCTTCATTTGTGATTCGATCTATCCATCTAACCTTCAGCATTCTTCTGTAACACCACATTTGCAAAGCTTCTACATCTTTCTTTGTGAGCTAGTTATCGTCCATGTTTCACTTCCATACAATATCCACGCTCCGGATGAATGTCTCCAGAAACATCTTCCTGATTCCTATATCAATGTTTGAAGTGAGCAAATATCTTTTCTTTAGAAAGAGCTTCCTTGCGTGTGCTAGTCAGCATTTTATGTCCTCCTTATTTTTGCCATCGTTAGTTATTTTACTACCCAAGTAAGAATATTCATCTACTTCCTTTAAGACTTCATTTCCTAATCCAATATTATCTGCATCACCTGCCTTTGTTCGACTGCACTCCATTACTTTTGTCTTGGACTTATTTATTTCCATCTTGTACTCCTTACCCAGGACTTCGCCCATACCATTCAGCAACTTCTCCAGATATTCTGTAGTCCTAGATAAAATAACAATATCATCGGCAAATTGCAAAACTTACGACTTGACTTTTCACTCCGTTAACCATCTTGCTGTCCATCTCACAAGTTTCAAGAGATCTTTTTGCAGTTGCTCACAATCCTGTAAATTATGTATTACTGCATACAGTATAACATCATCCGCGAAGAGCCTTACATGTGATTCCTCTTCCAATAATCATAATCGTTTCCCTTTCTGACACCCCATTCCGTATGACCGGAAATAATGTGCGACGATAAATATCTTCTCCTCCGTTGTGATAATCACAATTTTAGAAATCAACGCAACACTTAGTTTACGAAATATTAAACTGTTACATATTATAATTAATAAAATACTTCGTTGGTAGGGAAAAGTGGAAAGCAGATGAGCAATAATTTCAAAGTCGTGTGTTTTGCCACAAACCGTATGTATGTATTGTAACTATTTACAAATGCCAATAAATAATAATAATTAACTATAATCATTGCCCCACGCTGGGCGCCATTTGTAACTTTATTGCTCATAATAATAAAATAAATGACTGAATAAAGAAAATTACTCAAAAATTAATTAATCGAAATGTCCGTAGTATGGGTGCCAGAGCTCACCAGAATGGATCCCTCGAATTTAGATAGAGCATGATAAATCTTTCTCTCCCAGGGCGTGTACATAAAACGACTGAAAATGACTAAATAGGTAAGAACTGCACCTAGGTTCATCAATAACTCCACTGATTCTAAAATAACTAACTATATTCTCAATAAAATCCGTGCGTGAGCACCTCATCAACACACCAAAATATACATATAATACACACACAAAATAACACTGGAAGGCTCTAAATTTCCAACAACAACAACAACAATGAAAACAGTGCGAAAACGAAAGCGAGAACTAAGTCACAATTTGTAGTTAGTCCGTTGAACAATGTACATATATGTAGATAAGTACCCTTCTCTGTCTCTGTATCAACAAGACTTGCCGATTCTCATAATCGGCACTTATTATATCACACAGATACTGTACCTCATAATACTGTGTTCACTGACTCTAACACTTGTTTTCAAGATGTATACATTTGAGCAACACACGCTTGTCGTTCTTGAACATAAATTATGGAAAGTCTGAGATATCTTTCACCAACATGTAATACCAGGCCGCCACAAAGTGATACAATACCCAGTGCGTAAGCACTCCACAGTTTGTAGGTCAGTCACCTTCGACAATCATAATAAGACTACGTTCCACAAATGTTTGAAGTCCAGTCCAGTATATTGCAGCAGTGTCACTCCAGTACCGTATATCAAGTTTCACTCCCGTATCGTGTGTCAGCACTACTTCATTCTCGTACAGTGTGCCCCCTCACTCGCCGTATCGTAATGCATATGTAGAGCTCCCCTTCTCCTTCCTCTCTAAAGGATACGTCGAGATTCATCCTGGCCAGCCAATCATGTGTAGATCCACGTGTCAAGACCACGCCCTGAATCTCTTCCAGTGTCACAAGGCAATCACAAGATCAACGGACTCTAGGGTGTTTCACATGAGTCATCGGAACTTTCCGACTACATCAGCAAGTCCACCAGGCTCTGGGCTATTCACATGAGTCATACGAATTTCCAGAGTTATGATAGCAATGATTTTCCCAGCCGTACTACAAAACAAATTAGTCATACCACATATGGAGACCTCCCAGCTTACAAATATTAATGACAAAATATACAACTGAAATAATAATAATAATAATAATAATAATAATAATAATAATAATAATAATAATAATAATAATAATAATAATAATACTGTCAATAATATCTCAAAATTGCGAGGGTGTGATATATGTACTATCACAGTAAGTATGTATGTATGTATGTATGTATGTATGTATGTATGTATGTATGTATGTATGTATGTATGTATGTATGTATGTATGTATGTATGTATGTATGTATGTATGCATGCATGTATGTATGTATGTATGTACTGCACCCGCCCCCTTCCTAATTGGCACCGGCATGGCTTCATCTGCGGGGCCCCCGCTACACAAAGGATAATACTGCGCGATAAGTCGCAGACAAAGAAATCTCGTAGAGTAATTTTAAAATACACAATTTATCTATCTCAATGGTATGAATATTAATTAGTTTCGGTATGACCTCTATTAATGATATGAATATTAATCATTTTCAGCGTTCTTTCCCTTTAATAGCATTGCGTGCGTAATTACGGAGATCGATATCAACCAAAGGTCCTTGGATCATGCCCCCGTCGGGTTCATATTCCCCTCTCCCCGAGAAGAAATGGGTACAGGCACTGGACACATTTCGTCGCTAAATATTCAATTGGCAATATCGATTCACGACTGTTTCCAAACCTTTGGTTTCTGGCGAAGTTCCTGGTTCTCTCTTTCCAAATAATATGCTATCTGACGCAATGCCTCTCTGTAGTTCTCCAGGTACTGACATTCTGGACATTCTTCATCCCCAAGATCTCTCTGTGAAAACAAATTCTCCAAATAATTGACTTCTTCGGCTTCCTCATTTGGTCCCGACTCTTCATCCGACACGTCACGTCGATCTTCTTCTCCGTCTTCCTCATCCTCTTCTTCGTCCGTTGCCCCAAGTTCTTCAGCGTTGTCCACTTCTCCTAAGTCCTGTCACGTTCGGGTAATTAATGTAATTCATCTGCTGCGCCTGGATGATAATATTTACAAATATTTACATACATAAGATGACCGTCGATAGGTTAGATCTGCCTTCGGTCGTCAGAACATCCTCCTGGATCCTCTGTAATCTCGTCAGTAGCCTTTGATTTCCGTCTGCTTGAGTCCCCCCCGTGCTACGAACTCAAGACTTCCACTTCTTCTTGTTACTTGCAACATTGCTTCCTCGCTTACGTTTCAATTGCTCTACGTAGCGTTTGGGTTTCAGAACTCGTCCATCTCTCATCTCGTCTCTCCAGTTCACATGCTGTAGCTTCGAACCTCTGGTATCCCGACGTCTTCTTCTTAAACATGTCCCTTTTGACTGGGAAGCCATCCATACTTAACTCGACGTTGCTTGTTGCGTTGTCGTCTCTTGTATCGACTTGACGATCTCTTCCTTTCTGCTCCGTCCTCAGCTTTCATTTCGTCTTCCATATTCTTCATTCCAGCCGTTTCCATTTTGAAATGTGGTTCGTCCTGAATATCTAACTTCTTCATTCCCTCTATTTCTTCGCGAAGTGCATTAATTTGTTCTTCGTGGATCTCCAATTTCACCATCATTTTTGAGCCTTTCTCTTCGCTCCATTCGTGGATCTGTTTAGCCGTCTCTCCTACTATTTGTCCTGACACTTCCTTCCGTATCCTGGCAAAAGTTAGTTTCGCATCGGACTGCGCTGCTTGCGATACCGACGTAATCTTCTCGTCCAGGGCCTCGATTACCGCCAATGCTTTCTCCGTCCTTTCTTCAACGATCCTGATATTTGTCTGATTGTCCTCGACCTGCTCCATTATCTCTTCGATCTTCGTGTCGCGGTCATTCGCCTTGGACCTGGCCTGTTCCATTTCACCATTCAGCTGATCGATTTTCCCTTTGACATCCACGATTTCGCCATTCACGCGAGTGATGTCTCTTTCGATATTGGTCTCAACCTGATCAAGCCGCTCAACTATTCCCTCGACCTTTATTTCAACGACGGCATTGAGCTGAGAAACCGCGTCTATTTTATCGCTTAGTTCCTTAGCCCCCTTTTCACATTGTTGTTGAACCTCATGATTTTTGTTCATTAAACTACTGCATTTCTCCTCGATCATCTTACTAGTCTCGGTTCGGTTTTCTTCCAATTTAACCTCAAAATGTGTTAATTTACCGTCAAAGTTCTCTAGTTGTTCTCTGACCTCTGCGCGCCCCTGCTTGCATTCATTTTCCAGCGTCTTAATATCGTCCTTCATTTCCTCCCGATTCGCCTTTAAATCGTCCTTCATTTCCTCCCGATTTGCCTTTAAATCGTCCTTCATTTCCTCCCGATTTGCCTTTAAATCGTCCTTCACGCCGTTCATACTGTTCTTAATCTCCCTAATCTGCGCACAGTTCTCTTCCATCTTATTTCCGAGCGCACTCCATGCCTCCTCACTACTTCTCTTTAAATCGTCCTTCACGCTGACCATAATCTCATCCATGAAAGCCCGCATGGCTTCACTATCCATGTCGCTATCCTTTGAGATGACAGGACCCCCCTCGCTAACGTCGGCGTCAACAATCCACAACAATATAGAATTATTATTTATTTTAAAAGAAAAGATTCCTCTATCCAAACTTTACGTTCTTCCAGCTTCAAAAAAAAATTTTACTTTAATCATCATTGCAAATTAAGCCTCAAAAACGGCTATCATTGAAGCTGCCTAACTGCCTAACATCATTAAGGTTCATGAAATTTATATGAAAAGCAACGGGAAATTTCCGAAAAATGATTATAATAGTAGCCCTCAGATTCAGTTAATAAAGTTGCCGGTTGACCTGTGATTCTAAAATTGGGCTCGATTTTAAATACCAACACATGTGGTATAGTGCCAGTAAATCAACCCATGCCCTCAGCATTGAGGTCCTTCAAACACACAAAGTCATCAGAATCTCAAACTGAACCCATGAAATCAACCTACTGCCACTCGAAAAAGAGAAAAGTAGGCGTGAGGTTACCTCTTCTCATCCACGGTTATACTAACGTAAATATATTTCCTAATAGCAGGTTGTTTGGTGACGAAACACGCACCACTGGCTAATATCCGTGAATAGATATGCACTAAGAAAGAGCCATTATTCACTTCGAACCTCACTTATGGGAAATTCATTTCACTGTTTCCCGGGATTCGAACCAATCCCCTTGAATTTTGGATACGCCCCTGCTTACGCGAATGTCATGGCTCTGCCCATATCATTGGACCATGACTGTGTTCTCATTCATAAAACGATTTAAGATTGACATCAAGGTGTCACTTATTCAACTATAATAAACTGGGCCTCGCGTGGAAATGTCAGAAGCAGACACGGGTTACCAAAATAATCGTGCCCACTCCTGGAAGCCGCACAAGTATGCCTTGCCTATTAATCAACACAACACGCCCCTATCTTCGCATTAATAGTATGCGATAGGTGGGATAATTATGCGCCTATTAAACATTAAAATACGCCCATTAAACCGTAAAACATGTCCCACCTGGAGCGTCATTTTATATAGCGGGTAAAGTAGATATGCGCGCCTATTTATATGGCCATCACGTGGAAAAGTCATTTATATAGCCACACGTTAGATACGCCATTTTATATGGCGCTATGGTACCCCTTTACGGAATTTCGGGCCACACGTTGGACGCGCCATTTTATATATGCACCCGCCCCCTCCCTAATTGGCACCGGCATGGCTTCATCTGCGGGGCCCCCGCTACACAAAGGATAATACTGCGCGATAAGTCGCAGACAAAGAAATCTCGTAGAGTAATTTTAAAATACACAATTTATCTATCTCAATGGTATGAATATTAATTAGTTTCGGTATGACCTCTATTAATGA
The DNA here is from genome assembly GCF_040414725.1 of Anabrus simplex. NCBI lineage: Eukaryota > Metazoa > Arthropoda > Insecta > Orthoptera > Tettigoniidae > Anabrus > Anabrus simplex. The sequence continues at coordinate 198,751,044 of NC_090270.1, forward strand.
TATGAATATTAATCATTTTCAGCGTTCTTTCCCTTTAATAGCATTGCGTGCGTAATTACGGAGATCGATATCAACCAAAGGTCCTTGGATCATGCCCCCGTCGGGTTCAGTACATGTACATATATATGTATGTAGACCACGAGGATGTAATTTCTGATCAGTATACAGAGCAAGCGAACTTATTTGGTTAACGAAAATTATTATTAATTTGAGGAAACAAACTCTCATAATAAAAAATTAATGAGCGTGATACTTCTGACGCATGCTTTGAATCACATTAGGTATGATAATGGAACAATAAGGAAGTGTAACGCGGGAGTATAATTGATCCACTAATGATTTCAGCGTAGGGTAGCTCCCGTTAAAGTTATCTGCTGCTTAATTGAGGATAAAAATCGCGCTATTCCTTGAATCAACATCAAATTTCCCATCGGCAGACAGTAGAATAAGTGAGTAAGTGGGCGGTAACAATATCAAGCAAGGAATACTCAAACATTATTATTATTATTATTATTATTATTATTATTATTATTATTATTATTATTATTATTATTATTTAAAGTGACTCTCTTCAAAAATTAGATACTCTTAGCTTAGCCGGTTTTCCTTCGAACTCTTCTTATCCAAGTAAACATGTTCAATCATAGTTATATCTAATTCGTTTAAAAAGAACACTGCATATGGAATTAATAGTTTTGCAGTGGCTACTAGTAGGTAAAATGTTCACTCGTGATTCACCTGCTAATTTCCTCGAACCGCTCTTCCTGGAAGAGAATGCCGTGTTCACGAGCTCACTACTAGGTACAAGCAATCAGTTACACCACGAATGGTAATATTACTATAGGAAGAAGCCACGCACGAATCGTTTCATAACTGCTAATGTGAATTATAGTCATAGTTCGAATGAAAGAGGATGATAATAGAGGTAAAGATTTTTTTTCTTTCAAAGAGTTTGTTTAATCCACTCAGGTATAACCTTCCGGCTGCTTTCCTTAACTACTGTAGTTTCTTCTACGTTACCTTGTAATCGTGCGTAAGACGTAAAAAGTTACAGAAAGGAAAGATACCTGTAAGACTGTTCTTAAACGAATCTGCAAGATGGGCACTGTCTGCATATTTTCCCATCAAAATGCATTTACTTTCTATGATTTGCATTTATTATTGCTTATTAATTTGTATATATTATTTGATGAATTGTTAATAATAATAATAATAATAATAATAATAATAATTATAATAATAATAATAATAATCAAAACCCACTTCATTTCTAACATCATACATGCTTCACCACATCTTCTGACTATGCACAGTAGAATATTGAAAGTGGAAAGATTCAAATACCCTGGTGAATGGGTTGAATCCAACAATTCTGAGACGTTCGCAGTCCTAAGACGAATCAACAAGTTTGAAGCAGCCTTCAGACTCACACAAAACAGAGGGCCTATAACTTATAGCAAAAAATATCTCTCTCGAAATGCAAAAATTAGACAAAATGAAACTGTAATTAGATCTAAAGCATTATGTGCAACAGAATGTTTAACACTTTGAACCCATAGCCTGGTTAAAAAAATTGCAATTAACGTAGGGCCTAAGGAGGATTATCCAAAAAATTCTTGATCTCAACCTCAAACATGGTGTTTACAGACTTCAGAGTGACTTAGAAATATACAACCACACCGAAAAGATATCAAGCGTAATCCGGAAAAGACGGATAACTTTTTATGCTCACCTCTTCAGATCGCCAGATGAAAGAATCTGTAAATGTTTGTTATCCTACTTCAGAAGTCTCAAAATGATTCCTCATTGGTTGGCAGAGATCGAAAAGCATCTTTTAAAGTATGGAATCACAGAAATAGACATTTAACTCCGAGCACTACTCACAAACTTAAGACAGGTTCATCAAGAATAAATTCCAACTCCATTGAAACATGTCATTCTGATGCATGGAAGAAAGCACACTCCGAAAGGATGAAAACCTAGTGGGCCCGCAAGAAGACAGACAGTTGTGATCTCGTGGTCCTTAGTGGCCCTTTCCAATAATAATACTAATAATAATACAGTAATAATGTCATCAGTCGACAGGCTTGTTTAGTACGGTCTTCCATGACACCTATCATGCGGTAAACTATTTATTTCGTCATAACAATCTCATCCCATTTCTACTCTAAAATGTTCATAGTAATCATGTTTTGACCTTCCCCTCCTAATCTCACCATCTAAACTTGCCTCAAAAATCAATAGTACAATTCCTGAATGTCTCAAGATGTGCCTTAAAATTCTATCTCCTCTCATCTTATCATTGTTATTCAGCATCTCTCTTCATTTGTAATGGGATCTACCCATTATTTAGAATTATTCTGTAACACCACATCACAAAAAGTAGCGTCAAATTTCCCTTTGTGAAAATAAAATTATCATACATATGTCTTTCAATACTTCACATGACAGCCTGCAAGGTCACATCGATCGTCTGTTCTCTAACGCTCCTCTTCGATAGACGGACTCTCAGTCATGGCCATCAATCAAAACTTCACATCACAGCCTGCACGGTTGCTAGGAGACATCGCGTCACACATTTGTATCAGTAATTACGTGACGCAAGTTGTCAGATGACCCCCAGACATAAGGTATATTTATGTCAATATTCTATCTTTCTGAGCTAGTTATTGTTCAGTTTATTTTGCATAGAATGTCACGCTGCACAAAAAAAGTCTCCAACAACAGTTTTCTGCTTAAGGTGAGCAAATTTCTTCTTTTAGGGAAAGTTTACGTTTCTTAGGCTATTTCACTTACTTCTGCCATCATTTGTTATTCTAGCCTCCTGCCCAAATAACAATAATCATCCACTTTCTTCAAGACTTCATTTTCTAATCAAATATTCCTTCATCATCTGACTTCATTCGACCGTATTCAATTACTTCTATTTATTTTCATCTGAGGATGGTTTTCCGTGGTTTCGCTATCTGTGTAGGTGCGACGTAAAGCCAATAGCAAAAAAAATGTCATGTCGTACTCCCCCCAAAACTGTATCTGTAAAATCCAGCAATTTCCCCAGTTTCTTTGTAGACTCAGTTAAAATAATATCATGGGAAAATATCAGAGATTTGACTTTTTGTCCGTAATCTGCGATTCCTTTTACAAATTTCTATTTTGATTTTCTTCACTGACTATTCTATATACATATTTAAAATGAAGAGGTGGGGTCGCTACATCCCTACCACACTTCTTTCCAGATAATCGCCTCTTTCATATCATTCAATTCTTAGACCTGCTTACAAAGAAGGGACCTTATAATGCGTTTTTGAGACTAATGCGGAACAGCCAGACAAGGTCAACAACGGGAAGAAAGAAGTTTACGAACCTACAGTTCCGTACTATAAAAGCAAGTACCACCTAAAAGACATCGAAGTGATCGTTTTGTTAGTGGGGGCCCGAGATACGATGTCAAAAGAGAAGATATTTATTTTCTGCACAAAATTCAAAATTCCAAACAGGGCCATAAACTCCATAGCCAAAGCCGATCTAATGGTGCCTATTAATATTCTCAGTAATAATTTATATACGGTACATACTTTTAATTTTCATGACCACTGATTAAATTTCGTATTTTCTGATTTAAAACCCCAATGAAACTCCAATCAACTTTCAACCAAGCTTCATTTTATTAGACTTTTAAATAAACCTTCAAGCATTGCAGGGTATCATTTTCCGAATTTTATGTTCCATGTTCTACACAGCTTCCTTTGTAGCAGTCCTGTAAGCAAATAAATAAATAAATAAATAAATAAATAAATAAATAAATAAATAAATAAATAAATAAATAAATAAATAAATAAATAAATAAATAAATAAATAAATAAATAAATAAATAAATAAATAAATAAATAAATAAATAAATAAATATTTAGAGAAATTGGTCTCATCCTAATCGGCTTCAGAATGTCAAAACGTTAGGTCCAATCAACGTTACCAAGGCCTTTTCCAGATTTGAAAATGCCTTATTCGCGGAACTGGCCTTCTTAATTCGATCCCGTAATATCAGCCGTAGAGTCGGTATTGCATCTAGTGTTCTTACATTTCTTCGAAAGCCAAACTAATCTCGTCTTTCCATTCTTCAGTAGGTAGGACTACTGACTGTGATGTAGTTTTCACATTTTTTCAGCACCTAATTTCTCAAGTATAAGAGCAACAACGTTCGTTTTGCAATAGGTTTCTGACATCAACATTTGGTATGCGATTGTATAAGTATCGTAATCTCTTTTTGTCCAAAACTTGATCATTTTCTCCCTTGATAAGCTATGGCTGGATATGTTTCTGCCATTTTCCTGCCTTGTATTCTTTTTATAGAAGTGGTTTTGCATCTCAGATCGTAGAAATATTCACCCACCTAGATGTCAATATTCGCTCGGTTTTCCGTCAAGCATCATCCACTTTTCCTACAAACATGCAACCTTCAATACCTTTAGACTGTTCTTTCAGCCACTCCTCTTTCTATCTATTTCAGTCGAATAATAATAATAATAATAATAATAATAATAATAATAATAATAATAATAATAATAATAATAATAATAATAATAATAATAATAATAATAATAATAATCATGTTATTTGCTTTACGTCCCACTAACTACATTTACAGTTTTCGGAGACGCCGAGGTGCCGGAATTTCGTCCCGCAGGAGTTCTTTTACTTGCCAGTATATCTATCGATACGAGGCTGACGTATTTGAGCACCTTCAAATACCGCCGTACTGAGCCAGGATCGAACCTCCCAAGTTGGGGTCAGAAGGCCAGCACCTCTAACCTTCTGAGCCACTCAGCCCGGCAAAAGTCGCCTGTATTAATTTTTAAATTCTGCATAATTTGTTTTTTAATATTCTACTGTTCATCTGTCAGATTTAGTATATCAAAACTTCACTGATTCATATTTGATCCTGCCTTTATATCGTGTTTCTTTCACCCTTTTCATTTAGTTCTTATGAAACATGTCCCTTGAAACATTTCCTCACTTTAATTTCCTTCAGGTATTTTCTTTTTTTCCTTCCTTCCTTCCTTCCTTCCTTCCTTCCTTCCTTCAACTTCATTAACTTCGGCCGATATTTCATGAACACCAAGTTGTGGTCGCAGTCCACGTCTGCTCCTGGGAAGATCTTGCAATCCAATATCTATTTTCTGAAAAACTACCTGACCATAAAGCAGGGAGTAACTTACAGTCCAGAGCAGTTTTAATCCAAGTATGTCTCTTAAAACTTTCAATTGCATTTTTCTAAATAAAAATATCATCAGCTCATTGCCGTGTATAAAACGATCCTTGCCACAGAGTTCTTATCAGATTCACCTGAATTTCTGTGATAAAGTTTCAATATGTACAGGAATTAAAAGTATTTCTGCATTTCATTATCGTTTGAATATTACCTGCATATGTTTGTTCCTAAAACAGCACCAAACTAGAGTTTTTCCTATTGTATGAACAATGAAAATTTGAAAAACTTATATCTTCAGTAGTGTGTACCTGACTGCAAAATCCAAAGTTATTATTATTAAGTATCTCCTAGGGTTGTGCATGTACATAACCATATTTTATGATTTTGAACCAGCCGTTATCAATAATTAAATTATGTTCAGTTCAGACTTCTAACATTTCACTTCCTGTTTCATTCCTTTGGCCCGACGCTTACTCTTCGACTAGTTCCTACTCTTCTTTGGCCGAACATTGCATTCCAATCTCCCGCAACAATTCAATGATTACATATTTTACTGAATTACAACGTTTTCGTTGATAATTTTTTTGGGGGGGGCTTAGAATATTGCAGGCCATTGCATTTAATTTTTCTATGGTTCAGCTATATCGGGACTTACGAGATTTAGGGTTTCTACTTCCTCCTCTTCCTCACACTCCCAATTTATGACTCCTCTTTCTCCCCATTCTTTGAGTGATCGTTCCTTCACGTTTTTCTGCTCATTTCGAGAGTCACCTTCATTACCCTCCTGATCAGTGGAACTGGCGACACACGGTTTTAGAGCGCACAAAATGAACCACAATAACAACCACCACAATCACTGCCGCCGGTTAGTTTGTTTCAATGACTTTTCAACAATGTTTCCACGTCAGCGCTGCTTGCCGCTCTTGGAATTTGTTCGGGTGCTAGGAGTACGTGATTCAAAACATAAAGGCGTGATTTCCTGGAGAACTAATGTATATAAAAAGAAAAATGCACATGAATATTTTCGTTTAAGAAAACGATTTTAAGTAATGTTCCTGTCAAGGGGAGCCATGACTGAAATGATATGATTTTTACTGAAAAATCGAATTTTAAATACCTTAAAAATCCCGCAATTCTTCCTCTTTTAAATCCCGTTATGAGTTTTTTCCTAACGCCGTTTTTCATGTTCTAAATGCCGGATTTACAGGGTGGCGGCACAGCGTAAACAGAGCAAGTATACGCACGTTTTACTCGCGTTTTAAGACAATATCGGCTAAAAGTTATATCGGACTGCCATACATAAGAGGAGACAGAAATCGGAGGGAGAAACATACAATCCAGTGCAATTTTAATGCAAGTATGTTTCGTAAAATTCTCCTCGCTACAGAGTTCTTATCAGATTCACCTGAATCTTTCTGATAAAGTTTGACTTTGTACGGGAATTAAAAGTAGTTCTGCATTTTATTAACAGTTAAATATTACTTTCATATTTTTGTTCCTAAACACTAAACTAGAGTTTTGCCTATTGTGTGAATAATGAAATATTGAAAAACTTACAGCATATCTCCAATAGTGTTTATCTGACTGAAAAACCCAAAGTTATAATAAAGTATATAAGTGAGTATGTGTAGTGGTTAATGTGATTAGCTGCCACCCCCGGAGTCCCGGGTTCAATTCCCGGCTCTGCCACGAAATTTGAAAAGTGGTACGAGGGCTGGAACGGGGTCTACTCAGCCTCCGGGAGGTCAACTGAATAGAGGTGGGTTCGATTCCCACCTCAGGCATCCTTAACTTAAGGCCACGGCCGCTTCCTCCCCTCTTCCTTGTCTATCCCTTTCAATCTTCCCATCCCGCTGCAAGGCCCCTGTTCAGAATAGCAGGTGAGGCCGCCTAGGCGAGGTACTGCTATCCTCCTCAATTGTATCCCCCGACCCAATGTCTTTCGCTCTAGAACACTGCCCTTGAGGCGGTAGAGGTGGGATCCCTCGCTGAGTCCGAGGGAAAAGCCAACCCTGGAGGGTAAGCAGATTAAGAAGTATCAATAATGAAAACTCTGCCGCAAGGAGAATTTTCCATGCAACATATAAAAAAATAAATATTGTTTCCGAATGACTTTGCAACAAATTAATTAATCAGCATCAAATTTTGTGTGGTGGTACATCTTATTAATACATGCTTGTGTTTTAAATGTGGTTGTGGTAAGTGGTAAATTGTTGAAGTTCCAAATTTCAATCTTGAATCCCCTTAATCAATTATTTCATTTCACATCTGACTGCTACAATGGATAGGTAGACGTATAGACCTACTGTACTGTACTGTACTGTACAACACAGCCCAATATCAGACGTTTCCTTTTTTTTTTTTTAAACCATGTGACTTGGTTCAGTTTAACATAAGATAATCCATTTATGAGGTGTTTTGTTTTTCTATTTGAAAACATATTGCTTTCTGCCGTGGTAGTTCCGACAATGTTGGTGATTTAGACCCTGATAAGAGTAGCCAAAAGGAAGCAATACTGCATTTACCTTGAAGTAGGCAAAGGCTGTGCATAAGAGGAGACAGAAATCGGAGGGAGTAACGTAACAGTCCAGAGCAGAGCAGATACTCCAGAGAGAAATGGTACACTGACGGCTTCAATTTCCATCCTACGGCATCATCTCTGTACCATCAGTTGGAAAATTGTCACCATTGACACACGGTGGGACACCTACAGGGCACAGAACAAGTATGACCTCAGCCACCATAGCTCGAATGGACAGAACATCTGTCGCAATATCGAAAGGTTGTTGGCTCGGATCCCACTGATGTCCAGTTGGCCATTTTTGTTCTGTACTTAACAACTCTTCCATATGTATTATCTGTATGACCTAATACGTTGAAAGTTTATTTCTAGGACAATGCGGCCTTGGAAATTAAAAATGAATTCATGTATTCATTTTAATTTAAAGGACTGTTGAAATGTCCTACATCATATGTTAAAAATGTCAAATTTATGTCCCTATATCTCTGAAGCTATCGGCGTAGCATTGTTCAAACACAGGATGCCATGAGATATCTGCAGTTAGGCATCATTGCGCATGGTCATCACTTGGATGAGTAGCCACGTACAGTAAGAGGAGCGGAAGGAGACTGGCCACCCTACCGCAAGTAAATTCCGGCTTAGGATGCCTGATAAGTGGTCACTGGCCTAACTGGGGATACTGCCTAGGTCGCCAATGACGAGGTTTGGATAAGACATTTGGTTTATCATATTTCTGAAATCACTCAGCTGTAATTTTGAAGTATTTAGATTACTTTTGACATATGTCATAAATTCACTGAACTAATACGAAGTGGCCTTTTTGATCTGAATATGAGGAGCGTTCAGACAAAACCAACATATCCGCATACTAAAAAATACCCTGGACCAGTAGAGTAAGCAACGAAGAAGTTCTCAAATGTTTGAATGGAAAATACCAGCTGATAAAATGATTTGGAAGTAGGTCATCTGCTAAGTCATCCAATCTGGTGCACCAGTCTGATGGAGGGAAAGATGGAGCAGAAAGGAGAAGAGGATGACCAAGAAAAGAATTTATGGCGGACATATAGAATAGACGACCGTACACAACTGTAAAGAGGTTGACGACGCGCTTGTAAGGTTGAGGAGATAAAGAAGAAGAAATCTTAAATTAGTAGTCGGCTAGTAGCTTTTGAATGAACCGCTTCTCAATTTTTTATTGGCACAGGATAGATCTCTGTATCTGGTATAGATAAAAAATCAATAACAATGAAATAATTCCACGGACAGTATGAGTGGGCATGTATGGTTTTACCCAAAACACATGTGATGTGTTTGTTTTATGCTCAGACGCTATCAGTATTTGTTATTTTTTGCTCAGATACTACCAGGACTTGTTCTCATCTCAGACTGCTTAGAAGATATTTTAAAAACACAGATGTCACTCTTTTTTTTAATGACTTTTCTCCGAGTGTTTTAACGTCGCACCGGCGATGGGATGGGAAAGGGCTTTGACGAAGGAAACTCCAATGGCGTTAATTAAGGTTCGGCGCCAGCATTTACCTGGTATGAGAATGGGAAACCACAGCAAACCAACTCTGGGCTATCGATGATAGGGTTCGAGCCCACTATCTCCCACATGTAAGTTCACAGCTACGTGACTCGAACTGCGCAGCCGAATCGCTCGGTTTTATTATATTTGATATATTAAAAAAAGACTGATGGATAGCAACATTTATTCAGAATTAACAAAATAAATAACTACAATAACAATTAGACTATACATTTTGGTTAATGTACAAGATTAAAACCTAAAAATTTAAAAACATGTTTTTATAATTATATTGTACGTTAGTTCAGGGAACAAAATTGGGTAGGGAATAAGCCCGTTGACAAATAGTCGTTCTGTGATCAGTGGTTTGGGCGTGCTCTCATGTGTTCCGGTCCACCAGAAGGACATGTGTGCTTTTGCTCAGATCTAGATTGTTGTACCGTCAGTTTCAGAAGGATCTGTTCGGTTTTGGTCATATTTCAATTAAGGAACTGATTCAAATGATACCATTTTATCAAAACCAAAGTATATTTATTTTATTTATTTTACCCAAGTTCAGTTTTGCCTGGACGCTGCTACGATTTTAGTACAGTATTTCCTTTTGGTTGATTCAAAGCCTTTGAGAGAGATATATATTTATTATTTTGAAAAGGTTGAAGGCCAAGTCGTCACCAGAGTAATGCTATTTATATACTGCTCATACATTGAAGTATTGTTACAAACGAAGCATCTCAGTCTAGGTAGCCTTTTTATGCAGCGCTGTTAAAGAAGATTAAAGCTGTTTTCAAATTAGTAGAAAACAAAGCATGCCTTTTTATGTGGGGTTTACTTTTGTTTAGAAGGAAGGCATTTTGTCAGAGTCAGCTTAATTAATATTACCTTAAAGATTTTCAGTCAGTCGAATATAAATTATAAATTGAACACCTGAAAAAGGAAACGTTATTAATAATAGAAAGCCTTCCCTGACACTTGATTTTGGAAATGCGGAGATTTCAAGAGTAGCACCTGAAAATTGTAATAATTTGAACCATTTAGTGAACATTATAACTTTCAGCCTGTGGAACACAAAATATGAAGTTGGTAAATGCTATAACATACCTACAAATGAAGACATATTATTAACAGCATAATTACATGCTTCAAAGTATGTAATTGAAAACTCAAAACTTAGGCCTAAACTTTTCTCGAAAACTTAAAAACGTAAACGTGTCGGTAGAGTTTCATAATAAATAATATACCAATTTAGCAAGGATATAGCAATTTTGTCCGCGAAGAAAATCTAAAATGTCAGTATTTTGGATTAAAACATTGGCTACATACATACATGCATACAAACTTATATACAAACTTACTTACATACATACATACATACATACATACATACATACATACATACATACATACATACATACATACATACATACATACATACATACATATTCATTACAGGCTGTTATCCCTTTCGGCGTTCAGTCAGCAAGCCTCTGTGTATCAGCCTTTGCAATCCTCTATTTGCAACTCTGTGGCCTCTTTACTTTAGTTTTATTCACTTGTAACAAATTCAGTGGTACATATATTTTTTAAATTTTCAGAGAACCGTTGCAGATAGCTTGATTTATATTATTTGTAATTTAGGCAAACTCGAGAGTATGAGGATGAATAAATAACTGTAAAAAATACCTTAGTCTGATGAGATTATCATTTAGCCTGTTCTTTCTACCGTTAATACTTAGAAATGTTGTTGTGATTCGATTTTACAACCTAAAGCATAAGATGCAATAATTGTGTGACTCTGCAAACGCATCAGTGAATGGGTTGAGAAGTTATAGTCATAAACTTTCCCCAGAGCAGCTCCTTGGCTGAATGGTCAGTATAGATAGCCTTCGGTTCAGAGGACCTGGGGTTCGATTCCCGGCCAAGCCGGGCATTTTAGCCTCTTTTGTTAATTCCTCTAGCCTGTGGGCTGGGTATTTTGTGTTTTTCCTAATACACATAGTGTTCATTTACATACAACATATCACACCATTAACCACCATGGAAATAAACAATAGCGAATGCATCTCTTCATATGCTGTTGGCGTAAAATGGGGCTTTATCCGAGTGAAGCGCCAACCCCAAGTAACTAAGGACAAGATTTTCCCCCATACATTAACATTTGTCATAGCTGGTACATTATGAGATCTTGTTTTTGTTGTTATTGGACCGATGTACAGACTTGAAAGCGAGTGTGGGTCATTTGGAAGACGGCCCCGAAATCCTTTCCTCGTCGACGAGCTGAGGTCAAGTTTACTACTACCTGCATTACTTCGCCTTCTTTTGCTCTTTTCTTAGAGTCACAAACAGCTCAAAGTCACCTCTTGCGAAACTCGGTGCCAAAACCTACACTTTATTTTTTCCTGCTAGTTAACGCTGTACAAAAATATACATTTGGTAACAAAAATAGCTTCTGCTATTAAGAAACTAATTTGAAGGCTGTACACTCGTTCTATTTTAAATATTTGTAATGTTGCCGAATCAATATTTGTCACCCTGCGGACCGTATACACATCCAGATACTGTACAATGTGTAGGGAATTGTTCTCTGAAGATTAAAAACTGTGCTTACTTTGACGTATTCAGCCAGTATTTACTTGTTCTTTGCTCTTATTTTTCGTCTATTCTATTCCTGAGATTGAAAGAATGGAAGGAACCCAGGAAGTTGATTGTATCGAACAATAACAGACCAAAAAATTTCCATTATTTTTCATCTACTCTTCTATTGTTAGATTTCTGGTGTAATTTGCCCTGATCTCTTCGAATACAGAGGTAACGCCATACTTTCCTACCTTAAGTGGCTCAAATTCTGAGAGAAGTGCCCATTAAACTCATATCATCACAATTTAGTGAGGGACATTTAATTTTCCAATGCATCCACTTGGTATTTACATATTTTTCGTATTCGGCTGTCTTCAGTTATAATTCTATTTTCTATTAATTTCAATTTCTATAACTGAATTACTTTCTACCTTAATTATTCCGTATGTATGCTAGTGATAATTCCGAAACCTGGGCACTCTTTACATTGAGGAAATATTCCAAGCTGCTCAAATGCATAACTTTTGGCCACGGAAAATGTTGAAATATGGATGCAATTTTAATGACGCCGCAGACCTTCGTTTCGGAGTAATTGGTGGCAAACGGTAAAGTCGTATCACAAAACATAAAGCACAATCACCTTTCAATTTGATGAGATCTACAAATTTGGTCCTATGACTTTTTCTCGTATCTCTGTCCTTTATAAGTTAAATATAGCTGCATTTCTCGATGTTACGTTAATGTTTTACTGCTTATACGTATACGTTATCGTTTGACACACTCATAAGATAGGTAGAATCATCAAATTAGGCACGTACATTGACACGACCAGTGGCCATATCTTATCCAAATTTTCTGATTCCAGCTGTCACATGAATATCCGAAAAATAAAGTAATGTCTGAAAACTGTACCCGAATTTCGCCCTATTCAATGATTCTAACTCAATCTAACCCATAAATATAGGATATATGAGAAAATGCCATAGAACCAACCATGTAGAACACTAAAAGAGGCATCTGATGGTGAAATGGTGTCTGTATATCGTACCGTTTCAAAGCAGTAACTCTCGAAATAAAGTTCTACACTTATAAACGCGTCCATGCCTATCTATATAAATTCAATTGTAGGAGGACCACTGTCTGTGTCGTTTTATTTTTCCAATTTTTTCAGATATTTATACGTTTTAGGTCTAAACTCAAGACCGTATCATTGGCCTTTAACTTTCGTGTCTGTTTGTCAGTTTGTTCCACCATTACGGCGGAACCGCTGGATAGATCTCGACCAAACTTCATATTTAGAGTATTCTCATCCAGGGGAAGGTTTTGATATGCATGTGATTTAAAAAATCATCTAATAGACTGGGGGTATATAGGAAAACGGGAATAGTTTTCTTCCATATTTTTCGCCGGGCTGAGTGGCTCAGACGGTTAAGGCGCTGGTCTTCTGAGCCCAACCTGGCAGGTTCGATCCTGGCTCAGTCTGGTGGTATTTGAAGGTGCTCAAATACGTCAGCCTCGTGTCGGTAGATTTACTGGCACGTAAAAAGAACTCCTGCGGGACTAAATTCCGGCACCTCGGCGTCTCCGAAAACCTTAGAAGAGTAGTTAGTGGTACGTAAAACAAGTAACATTATTATTATTATTATTATTATTATTATTATTATTATTATTATTATTATTATTATTATTATTATTATTATTATTATTATTATTATCTTCCATTTTGTCTCATACTATTGATTGTCTGCATAATCCGTGGACTATATATGAAACGCCCCTTTATTTTAAACAACTTTCATTATGTACGTATTTTTTTTACAAATGACGGAGCAAATTACTATTTTCTGCAGGTTTCATGCTCTGCATTGAGTGATCGACAACGGACCTACCGGTTACAATGGCGACGTCTCTGGCTGCTTGCCAGCAGGGAAGTATCATCGTAATCATTCCTGTAAACTCGTGGTTGCTCGTTGGGTAGAAAATGAGACAGACGTCAAGCTGCCATTCTGCGGGATATTGCCGCAATACCGTTGGAGATGTTACAATCGTCCTCGAATAGCTCTAAAGGCGGCTATTAATATTTGAACTGTACCGCGGAATTTAGCCCATTATTTCACACCGTTAGGTGTTTTCTGGCATTTGCTATAATTTTTCTGTATTTATCTCATTCTTCTTCTTTTTTCTGTTTTGCGCTTACTTTCTTGCCTCTACCCTGATTCTTTAGGCTCAATAATTCATCTTCTTATCTGTTTAGCTAAGAATCCTTGCGCCTGAATTTCTCCTCTGTTACTACCTTCTTATATCCGGAACTCAAGTCATCACAATTTTAGTGAGATATATTTCATTTTCCAATACATCCACTTGTTATTTACTTATTTGTCCTATCTGACTGTCCTCAGTTATAATCCTATTTTCTGTGAATGTATACTTTCTTAACTGTATTACTTTCTCCTTTAATTACTCCGTACGTATGCGAGTGCTAATCCCGATACCTGGATACTCTTTCCTTCGAGGAAAAATTCCAAGCTATTCAAATGTATAACATTTTGTCCTCGGAAAATATCGAAATATGAGTGCAATTTTAATGACTGTACAGACGTTTGTATCGGGGTAATTGGTGGCTAAACGGTAAGTCGTATGCCGAAACCGATAGCACTATCGCCGTTCAATTTGGAGAGAGCTTCAACTTTTGTCCTATGACTTATTGTCGTGTCTCTATCCTTCATACGTTAGATAGAGCTGTATTTCTCGGTTATAATCAAATCTGTCCAACTCGACTGTGACTGGCATTAAGAAAAGGGGCCTACCGTTATAATGAAAACCCTCCATCTCTACTGTGAATGCCAGTTGCCAAGTGAACCTGCCGTTATAGTAGAAACTCCCGAACTAGATTGTGGTTGCAGTAGGAAATGTGACCTGCCCTTATCATGAAAACATTCCTAATGCCACCTTACATCGGAAAAAATGGATGACGCCTCCCTGTTTTGTTTCTCCAATATCGCTAAGAGACGTGTACTTTAATATAATCTTACGCACTGCGTGTGCAATAACCTACGTAGAACTCCGTGTACGCGGTAGAATACCGTAGCGAAGCACGGGTACATTTGCTAGTAAGTAATAAAACATAGGTAATGGTCTACCAAGTGATCGCTGCTCAGCCCGAAGGTCTGCAAATTACGAGATGTCATGTGGTCCGCATGACGAATACTCTCGGCCGTTATTCTTGGCTTTCTAGAACAGAGCCACTATCTCACCGTCAGAGGCTGAGTGGACCTCGAACCAGCTCTCCGATCGAGGTAGAAATCCCTGATATGAACGGGAATCGAACCCTACACCCTGGGGCTGGCAATAAAGCATCATACTTTTACACAATATATTACATTTTATTACGTTCCAAATCATGATAATCATTATTTACAAGTGAATGAAAACAGGTTGGGTTTTACTTTTAGCGTAAAATGCTCTCTTGCTCTTTCCGTCTTCCATTTCAGTGCACAGGAGAAGAAGAAGAAGTCAACTAATGCATATTTTTTTGTTCTTGTTTATCCGGCGGGATGTATACCTGAAACTGTTCACTGAACATTAACGTCTTTCCTTTCAAACTTAGCGGCCGTTGATCGACCTTTTAGGCCTCTTTAAACAAATATTATCATCATCATGAATCACATTTCAAACTTAATATGTAAACTAAACTTCGACTAACCTAATCGTCATAGTTGATGCCAAAATCTGAACTATTCTTCTGTGGACTAGCTGCACGTTCCATACGGCACTGTCTTCACTTCCTTCTGGAGCATTAGTAATTCCATTTTTAATTGAAAGTTTTACTGCTACATCCGTCAGCATATTGTTTTAGCATGCACGTACGATCCTCTCACATAGCAGTTAAACTGAAGGCCTTCTCACCTTGTTGATTGCTGTTAGCTGATGTCCACCTACTACCATATATTCGGTGTAGGTCTGTAAGTTTGGGACATGATCCTTGAAGGGTTTATTTACCAAAATAGGACATATAATAGGGCCACTAGAAATTACAGCGAAAGCAGCTTTCACTCCCTTAAGAACTGCCTCCATACGTTCTCCTTAGTCATCATGATCATGATCATGATCATCACGATCATCACTATCATTACCATGATTATCATCATCAGTAGCTATACAAGCCAATGTACGCCTCAGCTTCCTGCAGGATATCCCACTCGGCTTCTCTATCCCTGGCAACTCTCAACCATTTCTTCTCTCCAAGTTTCTTCACGTTCTCTAAGACGACATCAATCCATCGGAGATTAGGTCTCTTCCCTTCTGGGGTGTATTTTATGATTTTTCATAAGTTTTCCTTACCGTTCTTTCTCTACACACGCCTTGTCACTTGATCTGTATGGTCGGTACAGCTTTTTGTTATATCTTATTGTGTATTCTTATCCTTCCTTAATGGACCCATACATATTTCTCAATATCTTTCAAATAATACAAGTCGGGACAAATTATACCGTGTCAAGAACCAAGTCACGCATCTTCCCCTGAGGGCTGTGTCCCACGCAAATAGACACCCAGTCCGAGCAGTGGAATCCAGTCAAGCACGAGAGTTGTATCCATCCAAGGATTCCTGGACTCGCAGGTGATTTCATTTGGAAATTTGCCCTTCACCATTGTGTTTCTCTTAAATACTACGTATGACGGCAATTGTCCGCCATCTGCCGCTTTAGCAGGCATAATCGTACAATATTATTTTTCACATCCAGTTGTGTGAACAAGAATACTCAATGTATCTATATCTTGTATCGTTGTGTTTTGTGGATGTCGAAGTTAAGCAGAGTCGGGTCATCGTTGCCAGTTAGAGATAGGTACTGATAAATCCTTCTCTACTCAACTGAATATACAAATCGATGAAGAGATAGGTACACTTTTTTCTTCAAAATCCTTGGCATCCTCTGACGCAAAGATGTTTACCGATGCATAAAGAGCCTCTTCATTATCGGGCAGTCCAGCTACGGCTCACCTTCACCTCTGTATGGCTTCGTCGCTACCTCGCATGCTTTAAAATGTAGCACTTCGTATGAAACACTATATCAGACATAGCGAAGTGAAAAAGTTCATTTTCCACTGTTTGGTCTCCGGAGTGCTTTTCTTGATAACTGTGAATTCAATCGTGCGAAGTTAAAACTTACCGTAAAACTTGAAAGCTCTTCAATACCTCAACTACAAGCTAAGTCACGTTCAAAGGCAAATGTTAGGAAGGACGAAACATTGCACTCGAACTGACACCGTATGTTTAGCACATATCTTGTTATACTGAAATTGTATACAGTCCAACAGTGTACCATTCCATCCACATCACCAGGGATCATGCAATACTATAAAATTCTACTTGCCTTTCGTTCAAACAAGGGGAGACTGCTCGTTCTATTTAGCTCATTATGCCAGGGAATACTTTATTTAATACTAAACCGTACAACATTGTTCAAACACCCTTACATACAAATAATTGAATGGTAGTCACCATCGCTCCAATATACTGTAGTATACACTACAGAAGCTTGAACCTCTTATAACCCGTTCCTTAAAGATGCGAAAACAAGAAATTTTCGTGAACTCGGGAACTTCCATTTAGTATACATCAAACACAAAACTCCTGAAAACATGTTTTGCACAACTTGTATAGTTTTTTGATACGACTAATATTAACGGGAAAATTAGGCATTTCCTGTTTTTGGCCCCCTTAATAGTACTACGCCACGTAGGCAAAGCAACTGTCGTGGTCCCGGTGTACTTGTGTTACCGACCACCGGTTACAACCCCAATTACTTGCCCCGCTTCAGTTATTTATTACAGATCAGTCATCTCCTGCGAAACTCGGTGCCGATACCTACATTTTACCATATTTGTTCCTGCTAGTTAATGCGATACAAAAGTACGCATTTGGTAACAAAAATTCTACAAAGAAAATTATTTCTATTCTAATAATAATTTGTATTCTAAATATGTGTTATGTTGGACGATCATGCAGCACAATTCAACGCTAAAGACAACATTATGCCATTCGTCGGCTGAGCGGGATGTATTCCGACACCAAGTCATATTACGTGTCGAGATGATGTCAGGTCAATGATGTATCAAGGACACTGGCTCGATTACCAATCGCTTGTCGTGAAATGAAGAAATCCACAGTTACTTGAATGTGAGCTGATGTTGTTTAGGTCTTCCTCCGGCTTATCCGAATAATGGGATGATCCTCTCGCCTTGTTGGTCCATCGGGATGATATGCAAAAATTATTCTGAGGAACACCATTGATCCGGGCACAATTCAATCATGAAATCATTCACTCACTCACTCACGAATTCATATAGGCACTCAGTCATTCTCATACAATTCATTCAAAATGTATGTTGTAATTGTAGGATAACTCTATGAAGACTGATGACACGAAAGCACTAATACATCTTGGGGAGGGTAAGATATATATTTGTTAGACTATAAAATTCTGTTAACGTCTAGCACAAAATAAATAATAAACTTTAAAGAAAAACTACAATTTAGAAATTGGTTTGAAATAGTTAATACGTTTAATATTAACTAGGAGACCCGTGCGAGAAAACTCGCGTGTTCATAAAGTATGTGGTGGAGTAGCCCCCGGGTGAACTAATGGTGAAGTGAGGAATACACAAAACAGTACACTATTAGACAGTCTTACTTACCACTTAATGTAATCTATGATTTTTTAACATTTATGATATCCACTTGAACGGAAGCAAATACAAGTGCATTATTATACTGACGAATATTCCGGAAGTAATTTTTGGTTTTGCTATCATTCTTTCCTTAACTGATAATTACAGCATATTATAATGACATAAAACGGGCATCCCAGCGGCCAAAATGTGAAGTGGACAGCAATGATGGCGCGTATTTTCGTACAGCAAGAGTATTTGCAAATCGCACACTTCGTACAATTTAAAAAAAATCTATATTTATGAAATGCGAGTGCAATTCGTCACTGCTAATGTATATTCTCTTTCTTTTGAATGCTCATTTGTCACGATAAGTTACTTGCGAGCGCCGCAAAAGGGATCTATACTACTGAAATAATATATATGATGTTCATTGAAGTAATATGTAAAAGAATGCATGTATCAAAACACAATTTGGATTACAATAAGTGATTACTCCTTCGCCAGTGACCTGAAACTGGGAGATGGGAGTATTCTATTCTAAAAATAAACGAAAATCACCAGTGATCCTCATGGTAAATATGTGAAATTCACCTGAGGATCCAGTATAATCTCCATGGCACCTACGTGAAATTTTTCGCAGTAACAGACTTCATGGTACCTGAGTGAATCGTCTGAGGAATACAGGTGATCCTCACACCACCCAAGGGAGATTCTTCTGTGGAGCCACTATAATCTTCATGGCACCTAAGTGAAATTCTTCTGAGGGACCTCTGTGATCCTAATTTCATCTAAATGAAATTATTCTGGGGAACCACTGCAATCGTACACCAATCAACGAGATAAGGAAAAAATATCTATATATTCAGCTGGCATTTCAGGCACTAGCGATTCTGTATGAACGATCTTGGCAACGCAGAATCTCCCTCTACCATCGAATTGTCGATTGTTGTATTTATAAACAGAGCGAGTTGGCCGTGGGTTTAAGGTCACACACCTGTGAGCTTGCATCCGGGAGATAATGGGTTCGAACCGCACTTTTGGCAGCCCTGAAAATAGTTTTCCGTGGTTTTCACACCAAGCAAATGCTGTGGCTGTAACTTAATTAAGGCTGCGGCCACTTCCTTCCCACTCCTAGTCCCTTTCGGTACCATCGTCATCATAAGACCTTTCTGTGTCGGTGCGACGTAAAGCCAATCGTAAAAAGTATTGTATTTCTAAACATAAAACCGGTATAGTGTAGTGATATTGTAAATGAAACATTTATTTACAAGGACAAATTTCATCCCACAAAAAGAATTTTAAAAAATTACCTTGGTTTGATAAGGATGAAATTCCGAGCTACATTTCTAGCATGTTATAAATACAACGCCGGTCTAGTACTCTTTGAAACGACAAGAATATATTACCGGTAGCTAAATTCTTCATCAATGAGAATAAATCTAAGAGTCAGCAATAGTTTCTAAATGCGATGCGTGATGGTGGGGGTAATATTTACGAGAAGAGCAGTAATTCTGTTGTAAGTCAGCCTCTTAAAACATGTTTTAGTAACACTGCAAATTCTGCGAGGGATGGCATATATTTCAACATAACAGTGCGCTATGACTCATGCCCAAGTTTCTGTCACTCTGCTAGTTAGCTCAAATACAGATTTATCTCGGCTTCACAAGATTAATACAGTAACATGTGTTTATTCTGAAGCACTTGTCACTGAAGTTCTCCGAAACCAGTGATAAATCTACATACAAATGTAGGTGAAAAAATGCCTGACTTTGCAAACACATTAAATTATCGTACGTTTCATTTATCACGAGCTGGCTGCTTTATATTTAAGTTCCTCCGAGTCATTTAAGCTTATAATTGAGGGTCGTTCATAACTTCCTGGTTCAGATGGAAAGAATATCCTCTTTCGACCTAATGTCCACGTATGAGGACAAATACTTATTGTTGTTAGCCTATTAATGTAAATAGCATTTCTCATTAATTATATCTTGGCTGTGTTCTCATGATTTTACTGATATCAACATGCTTTAACCATGTTGACGACCTCTTAATAGTACTTACTAGAAGATAGTGCCAATGTTTTTTTTTTACAATAATTCCTAGTATAGTAGAAATCTTGAACGTAAAGTGTAGAGATACTGAAAAACAAAGCAAAATTGGATCAGTTTATTATCACACAGTACTCCGTAGGACATAAGCTCTTTAGCAACACTAACTTTCTGAACGATCAACTGGACCACTACACATCGTACCACTAAACCAAGAAAGAACTGATCTGTCAGATTTCTTGAACATTTCATGGATACTGTTTGTGGAGATGGGTGGCTTCACCACGAAAAAGGCCAGATCTGACAGTCGACAAAACTAACTATTTCCTCTAAAGATACAGGTACAGGTTGGGCTTCGTTCATGAACAGCAGGAACAAAATATTTTAGACCGTTTCTAAAAGTAATTATGCGTATAATAATAATAATAATAATAATAATAATAATAATAATAATAATAATAATAATAATAATAATAATAATAATAATAATAATAATAATAATAATAATAATAATAATAATAATAATAGCTTTACGTCCCACTAACTACTTTTACGGTTTTCGGAGACGCCGAGATGGCGGAATTTAGACCCGCAGGAGCTCTTTTTCGTGCCTGTAAATCTACCGACACGGGCCAGACGTATTTGAGCGTCTTCAAATACCACCGGACTGTGCCAGGATCGAATCTGCCAAGTTGTGGTCAGAAGGCCACCATCTGAGCACTCAGCCCAACTATTATTAATTTGTCTACAAACATGGGCAAATAAGTTCAGAAACAACACATACCTAATGTCCACAGTAGTCGTAAAAATAGTAACAGTTATATTTGTTCTTGTTGTTGTTGTTGTTGTTGTCGAAAACATCCCTCCACTGTAGATGGTCATATTGAAAGGATTGGAACTCCAAATAAAGGGTTTATTTTATTCATAGACATAGGTGTCTGGGTAAGCCTCCGTGGCTCAGACGGCAGCGCGTCGGCCTCTCTTCGCTGGATACCGTGGTTCAAATCCCGGCGACTCCATGCGAGATTTGTGCTGGACAAAGCGGAGGCGGGACAGGTTTTTCTCCGGGTACTCCGCCTGTCATCTTTCTTTCCAGCAACACTCTCCATTATCATTTCATAGCATTTATCACTCATTAATAAATCACCTTGGGAGTGGCGACCCCATTGTAATAACAGCCTATATATGTTTCATTCTTTACATCCCTGACCCGATCAATAACTAGAAAACAGGTTGTAGGTTTTCATTTTCAGGTGTCTGGATCGGAAGAGGATGCATTAGTCTGCGATAGAAGTATCCTCAGTTCAAATTTCGGTACATTAATAGAAGTTTGAGCTGCTCAAGGTGGATGGTCAAGGTTTCATTAGATGAGAACATAACTGAAGGTTCTCATAGACGCCAAACTCGTGCCAGTAGAGTTGCCGAAAGTTAATACACCTTCTTATTCTTCTTCGTCTTCTTCTTCTTCTTCTTCTTCTTCTTCTTATTCTTCAAAGTGCCATATTAGGTCCCCATGACGTTGGCGATTGTTTTGCGATCTCTTGCTAGATGGGAAAGTATTTCAACACAGTGAATTCCAGTCCATTCTTTGACGTTTCCAAGCCATGATGTTCGCCTTCTCCCGACACCTCTTCGACCCTGTATTTTGCCGTGTACAATCCGATGTAAAATCAGGTAACGGTAATTTCTGAGGAGGTTATCAAGGTAAGAAATATTACAGCGTTTTACTTTTCGAATGAGTTCCCGACTTGCCCTTGCACTTCTGAGTACTTCTTGGTTCGTTAGTTGAGCAACCCACAAGCATCCTCCAGTACGTCCACATTTCAAAGGCTTCCATGCGTTTCACTGATATATTCTTGAGGGTCCATGTTGCCACACCATATACAGGGTATCTCATATAAAACCAGGCTGAACACACGGTGTTTGTACTCTGGGTTACGGCAGCTGCAGCATGGGAGCCGCGCTCATAGTTCTTGATCTTGTAAGAAGCCTGCACGTGTTCGACCTGGCAAGCATTTGTCGCCAGTCTGAATCTCAGCTGTTAACATGGTAATAATGCAAACTCCTGTCCTCATACCGAGGTGGTGCAGCTCTTTTCAGGCACACCCGCAATGGAGGTGAGCTGCATGTACCATTTCAAGCTCTCCTGGCATTCTTGAATTTATGGCAGTACCGGGAATCCAACCCGGGATCCCGAGGACGGCAGCTAATAACACTAAACTTTACGCTATGGATGCGGACGTTAACATGATGAGACAGTTATCATTGCAACATCGTATCGTCGTATTTAAAAGTTCTGGTTTCATTCTAATGGACGTGTGAACAGTCATAACTAGACTTCGGATTTTTAGGTGGTAATAGGTTAGAATTCAAACTGATTTGGTTAATAAGAAGTGTCGCACAACCCGCTCTTCCATACTGTAGCAAGAGTAACATAAATTCTAGGAGTTCTATAGGTCGTACTCCTAATGTCTATGCAAACCTCATAGCATAACTGTTGTACACTGTAGAGTACATTTCTTATTGGCTTAAATAAGTTTGCAGTCTAACCTATCAGCACCTAAAAATCCGGGCTCTACAGTCATAACTCTCGTTATTGGAGGGCAGAAAATCCGAATGGTATTTATGAAATTCCTCATTATCACATGAAGTTTGGTGCTTGGTGTGTTGTCAGTGCAAGACGAATAATTGGACCTACTTTTTTTGAGACGACAGTAAATGCAGAGAGGAACCAAGATGACATTTTGATGCCGTTCTTCCATCAGTTAACGGAAGAAGAAACATCGCGTCGGTGGTTTCAACAAGATTCATCCCCTGCTCATACAACAGAAGATCCCTTCTTACAATCTCGGAAGTGTTTCCGGACAGAGTGATCAGTGCTGGTCTACTTCCCCCTCGTTCTCCAGATCTAACAGTTTGTGTTTTTTACTTGTGGGGTAAATGGAAAGAAAAAAATCTATCGAACAAATCCTCACACATTGGAGGAACTGAAAGAAAACATTACCAACGAAATCAGAAACATTACAGTGGCAGAGCTCATTCGCGTAAGCCAGAATGTGGTTACCAGATACAATGCCTGTATAACACAGGAAGGACAACACTTGCAGCATCCTTTATAAGGTAAGATTTCATGTGTATGTAGGGTATTCAGCCCGAAGGCTGGTTTGATTTTCCACAGCCCCGCCAAAAGCTGTCATAAATAGTCTAGGCGTCACTGAAGAGGCTTATTATGGAAATGAGGAGTGAGGTAGTTTCCCGTTACTTTCTTCACCGAGCCAGAAGGTGCTTTTACACATCAGTCTGCCAAGCCCACTGAAAAGCATGCACCAACCGACATTATGAGCGATATTTAATAATAAATAACAATGCTATTTGCTTTACGTCCCACTAACTATTTTTTACGGTTTTTCGGAAACGCCGAGGTGCCGGAATTTAGTCCCGCAGGATTCTTTTACGTGCCACTAAATCTACCGACACGAGGCTGACGTATTTGAGCACCTTCAAATACTACCGGACTGAGCCAGGACGCTATGTGGAATGGAGTGATTAGCCTTGCCCGACAAATCAACCTGTTGCGAATTCCTGTGTTATAATATAATCTCGCGAAGGGGTGTCAACATTCCAACTTTTGATGGGGAATCGAGCTCATGTTCTTCCAACAAAAATCAAGCACGTTGACACCTCGCGTAGGAAGATATAAGTATAAGAAAAAAATACGATTACATTTAAGATATCACTTCCGTGTATCGACTGTTCGAAGGAATCTTCGGAATTGCACTTTGGGAGAAAGCCAGTCGATCCAACTCTAATCGTGGCTTTCTTTCCCTGTGGAGAAAATATCACCCCATCATAAAATTCGAATTTGTACGAACAATAGTTTACAGGAACGAGCAAGTGCACTTATTTGTAACTTGGTGATCCCTGTCAGAAGAGGTCGCCACTCAGCAGCCGGGCTGGATCTAAATTAGGACTGGACGACACCTCTCACTGACTCAGAAGCGAGCAGCTGTAACAAACCGCCAAGTGTCAGAGGAAGGCCTTCTGACATCTTGATGGAGTAGTTAGCTAATCTCGCGCAGGGTTCCTAAACACAGGTGGCCAAAGTAGTTCATACGGCCGTGTGTGGCCCCGTCGGAGCTTCGATGCTTCGAACTGTAACTTAACAAAATACTTATTCCAAAGTTGCACGTCAATTGCAACATTACGATTATACAGGAATGAAGTAGCGTATGGCTTTTTGTGCCAGGAGTGTCTGAGGACAAGTTCGGCTCGCCAGATGTAGGTCTTTGACCCCCGTAGGCGACCTGCGTGTCGTGATGAGGATGAAATGATGATAAAAACGACACATACACCCATCCCCCGTGCCAGCGAAATTAACCAATTATGGTTAAAATTCCCGACCCTGCCAGGAATCGAACCCGGGACTCTTGTGACCAAAGGCCAGCGCACTAACCATTTAGCCATGGAGCCGGACTATACAGGAATTAGATTTCATAATAAAAATGTTTTTGATTTTTACGTTCCACTAACTACTTTTACGGTCTTCAGAGACACCGAGGTGCTGGAATTTTGTTTCGCAGGATTTATTTTACGTGCCAGTAAATCTACCGACACGAGGCGGACGTATTCGAGCATCTTCAAATACCACCGGACTGAGCAAGGATCGAACCTGCCAAACTGGGCTCAGAAGGCCAGCTACTTAGCTCCGTAATTAGATTTGAAATATTGATTACCATTTTCCCCATCGCAAGGGGTGCCACTTGAAATATCACTAGAAATAAATAAATAAATAAATAAATAAAATAAATAAATAAATAAATAAATAAATAAATAAATAAATAAATAAATAATACTTGCACCACAACTGAATGTTAGTTATAACTTGGCGACTTACAACAAAAAAAGTTAAAAATAAATAAATGACAATAATTTAATTTGATTAAAGTAGGCTACAGGCCCGTGGTGTAGGGGTAGCGTGCCTGCCTCTTACCCGGAAGCCCCGGGTTCGATTCCTGGCCAGGTCAGGGATTTTTACCTGGACCTGAGGGCTGGTTCGAGGTCCACTCAGCCTACGTGATTAGAATTGAGGAGCTATCTGACGGTGAGATAGCGGCCCCGGTCTAGAAAACCAAGAAGAACGGCCGAGAGGATTCGTCGTGCTGACCACACGACACCCCGTAATCTGCAGGCCTTCGGGCTAAGCAGCGGTCGCTTGGTAGGCCAAGGCCCTTCAAGGGCTGTAGTGCCATGGGGTTTGGTTTTAAAGTAGGCTACAGGTAAATGAGGACCCCTCGATTAGGAATATTAATAGTAACTAGTGGACCCGCGCTGCTCCGCAGCATTCGATATAACAGCTCAGTTAACTCGTCTTGATATGCCTGGCGAAGTCATATCGTTTTCCTTGCCCTTTTCAGTAGTTTTATGAACATTTAATACCGGTACATAACTGATTCATTCGTTATGTAATTTATAACACTTGTTTCGATAGAGTATTCACTGTGAATCGACCATTCGGGCGTATCTGGACCTTAAATTTTCAAACGATCTTGCCCGATCGGGTAAATAGACATCCACTTTTTCAAGGGGTTGTCTCTGAGCATTATTACTTTTTATTTATTTATTTATTTATTTATTTATTTTTTATTTATTTATTTATTTATTTATTTATTTATTTATTTATTTATTTATTTATTTATTTATTTATTTATTTATTTATTTATTTATTTATTTATTTATTTATTTATTTATTTATTTATTCAAATTATTATTACTGGTAATGGTCATGCAGAAGGCTAGTCGATTTGATACTTTCCCGTCTGTGCGTACGTCGATGTTTTCTATTTAGCAGAATGTAAGTTATTAGGAAAGTTCTGCCATCTGTTGAGTATATCAAGAAGCTGAGGAAGGTCAGAGAATCAAAGAATATAGCACAGAATAATATTCTTCATGGCATGACAGGTAGTAATCAAACATGGCTGCATCGAATGACGTTACTAAGGATGAAAACCACATAATTATATCAGAATATTAAGAGCCTCCGTGGCTCAGACGGTAGCGCGTCGGCCTCTCACCGCTGGACACCGTGGTTCAAATCCCGGTCACTCCATGTGAGATTTGTGCTGGACAAAGCGGAGGCGGGACAGGTTTTTCTACGGGTACTCCGATTTTCCCTGTCGTCTTTCATTCCAGCAACACTCTCCAATACTATTTCATAGCATATATCAGTCATTAATAAATCGCCTTGGGAGTGGCGACCCCATTGTACTAATATCTTATATATGGCTCATTCATTACATCCCTGACCCGGTCAAAGACTGGATAACAGATTGTAGGTTTTCATTTTCATACATCAGAATGCTAATGAACGTGTTAGTCACTTAACAACCTGCTAAGTATAGAATGTATTGCGGGTTAGGGTAAGCATTCGGCTGCAATTATTGGAATTATTATTTAATGATTTGATTTTATGATTACTCAAATTTGCATGAACTTAGATACCTATCAATGTCTCATAATTCACCGGCAGGTAATTCCGGAGAGAATACAACAAAAATGAATCAAATCAGTCCAGTAGAACAGGCGGACGGATTTGCCAAAGCTGTTTTAAAATGTAAATACGCGTAGATAGGAACTTATAATTTACGGTAGAATACAAAATATTATGCCTTTACTGACGATTCCTAATGTTTGCGTGCGCTATGTCTTCTGGTATGGGCTAGATCAAATTTGTTACTTTCATTGTCCTGTCTCAGTCTTTGACAACATGATAGTGACTGAGAGATGAGCGGAGCCAGTAATGTCATTTCTTATGCAGCCAGTCTCTGTTATGATAGGTGTGACAATAAAAATGTCGCTCATAGGGACTGTTGGCGTATGGATTTCAGTGGGCTTGGCAGACTGATGTGTAACAGCAATTACTGGCTCGGTGTGGAAAGCAACAGGAAACTACCTTCCTCCTCATTTCCCTGGTATGCCTTTTCAGTGACGCCTAGACCATCTATCAGAGCTCACTGCGGTTGAACGAGGCCGTATAATAGGGCTACGTGAAGGTGGATTTTCCTTCCGCGCTGTTGCAGAACGACTTGGCAGGAATGTCTCCACTGTGCATACGTGCTGGCAGCAGTGGTCACGAAAAGGTACGCTCGCAAAAAGACCGGGCTCCGGACGTTCCCGTGGTGCCACTGAGAGGTAGGACCATCGTATTCGGCGTATGGCTGCGGCGCAGCGGACTGCGTCTGTAGCAGCAATTCGAGCGGCAGTTGGCACCACAGTGACGCAACGAACTGAGCTAAATCGGTTATTTGAAGAAAAGCTACGAATCAGATGCCCTGTGGCGTGCGTTTCACTTTCCCCAAACCGCCCCCGTCTGCTACTTCAGTAGTGTCAAGCGAGAGCTCATTGGAGGATGGAGTGGAGGTCCGTTGTATTTTGCGATGAAAGCCGGTTCTGCCTTGGTACCAGTGATGACCGTGTGTTAATTAGAAGGAGGCCACGTGGAACGCCTGCGTTCCACCTGTCTGCGGCATCGACGCACTAGACCTACACCGGGAGTTCTGGTCTGGGTAAAATTTCCTATGACAACAGGAGCACCCTCGTGGTTATCCCACGCACCCTGACTGCAGATGTGTACGCCCATCTGGTGATTCGACCTGTTGTTCTGCCATTCATGAATAGCATTTCCGGGGTGTTTTCCAACAGGATAATGCACGCCCCCATGCCGCTGTTGTAGCCCAACGTGCTCTACAGAGTGTCGACATGTTGCCTTGGCTTGCCCGATTCCCCGATCTGTCCCGACTCAAGCACGTATGGGACATCATTGGACAGCTCCACCGTCATCCACAACCGGCATTAACCGTCCCTGTATTGACCGAGCAAGTGCAACAGGCATGGAACTCCATCCCACAAGATGGCATGCGGCACCTATACGACACAATGCATGCATGTTTGCATGCTTGCATTCAACAGTCAGGCGATTACACCGGTAATTAATGGACCAGCATAGCACATTTGCGATGGCTTTTTTCGCGCGGATATTAACCTGTAGCCTTGTACCTTTAATCAATTGAATATGCTACCTCGACAAATATGTTGGCAACATTTCCATATTCTATATTCCTTATTTCATGATGTTTGGATACTTTTTCCGCCAGTGTATATTATACTTTAACGATCCTGCGTACGGCAACTATGCGCACTTGGTATTATGGGCGCGCTCTCCTAAGTGGATGTTGAATACACCGGTTCTCGTCCGATCACCGCAGTTAAGCAACATTGGGCGTGGTCAGTACTTGGATGGGTGACCACTTGGGAACACCATGTGCCGTTGGCTCAGTTCCCTAGGGGCTGCCTGGCCGAGGCGGTAAAGGCACGTTAGGTTCGCCCGGAAGGACGTGGGTTCGAATCCCCGTCAGGAAGTCGTAAAATTTAAGAAACGAGGTTCACTCAGCCTACACCAAAAATGAGTACCAGGTTAATTCCTGGGGGCAAAGGCGGCCGGACGTAGAGCTAACCACTCGACCACATCACGTACCGAGGTTACGAATGTTGGAAGCCTTTACCTTCCACTCCTCCAAGGGCCTTCTTGGCGTGTATGGGGAAGACTTTGCTGACTTTGCTTTGCTCCTAAGTGGAATGCACGGCAAATGGCAATCTTTAACGGAACCTGTTTATCCTCACCGCACCAATAAGATGCGTTCATTTCTCTCATTCTCCAGTAGGACCGGTACAGCAGCATACTCATGTTTGCGTGTCTACTTCACGTGGAGTAAGAGTTGCAAGATTGCAGTGTCATTGATGGGCTTATAGCGGAAATCATTACATCTGCTGCTTGGAGTCCATCGTGTTCATTTAGATTTCTGTTCAGAAAAACCGCACGATTATACGAACAAATAAAGAAAATTGGCCACAGCACATTCTTCAGAAATCGGTAGGTAACGCAGGCTTGGATCGCTTGATATGTGAGGTAAGTGCGCGAGTATTAGACGTGCTTAGGTTCACTCTACACTGCACATAGACATATCTCGTATTGTTATCACGATGAGGGAACAGAAGGTGCATGCACCTTCTGCGCAACGCAAAATTAGTCAGTTTTTAACTTATGAAGAAATATTTCGTAGATTGCGAGCACAATTCAGTACTAATAAACTGTTGAAGACTTCAGTATACAAGAGGCACAACTTATATCGGAAGGACAGGTTGTAACTTCTAAACTCACTCACCGCACATCGTCTCAGAACTACTATTACGCCGCGGAGCATTTTGTAAGTTCAAACCTTCTTCACGACTACACACAATCCTTGAAATTTGGATCAACGTTAGGGAGGCTTATTGTTCCTAAAGACGCAAAATTCCGATCCACTATGTCCTGCTTCTTCACGATAACATTAGGCCCCACACTGCTGTTGCTAAAGCTGAATTGGAAAAAATATATATATATACTGGAAAGCTCTGAATACCCTCCCCCCCCTCATAGTTCAGATACAGTATATCACTATGTGATACCATAATTTTAGACCTCTTGAGAAAAGAGTTAGGTGTAAAAGAAATTCCGATGCCGAAGAAGTACAGGACTTCTACGTTCCCTTTAACGAAAAAAGAAGCTGTTAGTGTGATGGAAAAAATGTGTACGTATTAGTGGAGGCCATGTAGAAAAATAGTCTTGTGCCTGTTTTGATATCTGATGAACATTTAAAAGAAAGAGAGGAGAATAAATAGTGCCTGCTACACTATCGTAGGTTGTTTATTACGTGAAACTTCACAAGAATGTAGGCCGACATGAGTTGAAATGAATAAATGATATGAAACAATCTTGGAAACTTGGATCTAGTCGTGACTTCTGATACTTCAATATCGTCGCAATCCATTGTACTCGAACCACCGTCAGCCTTAGAGGTGGCGCCACCATCGCCGTCAACTTCAGTTTCTTGCACATTTGTAGTAGGCGCTGTGGCTTTGAGTTTCTGTCATTCCCGAAATTTCCCAGAACGTTCCATGGATGACATTCTGGGCTACTTAGATTCAGAATTTGATGCTACAGTTTCGTATCTTTCAGTGCTGCCACCGATGATATTTCTTCACCCTCCCCAGGGCATAGCTCTCATCAGCCTGATGTGTCTCTGCTTCCCTCAACAACCCAAGAACCTAACGTTGTTCAGCTTACTGCAGCAGTCCAGCAAATTCTTCTAATGTCCGAAAAAGGTTAACAAGAAAACAACTCCTAACGGAGCTAAGTCCAAACCTTGTCATTCGAACTTACCCTAAAATATCGTCACTGTTAAGGAGAAACGTCGGCTGAGCATGAGCAAATCTTTTCCAAAATCGAATAATGGTAAGAAAAAACTAATACAAAAGAATGATGAAGATATGCTCATCAAGAAAGCACGAGTTACAAAACAGCAGTCAATGGAACAGCCACCTCCAGATGACCAAGATCAACGTACGAATGAAGGCGCACAAAATGACCTCATTTGTATATTTTATAATCTCAGCTATTGTTCAAAATGTATCTGTAAAAGCGGGGGAATGGATTCGTTGCCAGTGCTGCAAGTCTTAGTATCATGAGCGATACGTTGGAACTAAAGGAAATAAAGATTTCATTAATTGTGGTTGATGAGCTTGACATGATGTTATGGTGCAGTCATGTGTACTTTGAGTGATTGGTAATTAACCTGATTTCTGTTCAAAGTAACCTCAAATACGGTACTTAATTTAGCATGTAAAGAAGAACTGATGAATAGAGAATTGTATTCTTATTGCAATTAATGTTATTTTCAGTGCTATTCAAATTAAACCACGATATATCCAAATTGACCCATTAAAAATCCCTTGTTCAAATTAGAGGGATAAATCAAGATCTTTACCACTACAGGCAGAGGGAAAGCGTCCAAAAATAAATGGATCACCACAGTGAAGTCCGACTTAGAACAGCTGAGGATTTCAGAACAAACCATACAGGATCATGTATTATTTCGACAGTTGACCTTTCAAGGTGTCTTTCCAGAGTCTCTCACCAGCAGACAGAGTACAGGCACCACCCGACCGAAGTGGACCGAGGAAAGGAAACAAGCACACAGCCAGAAGATGAAAGATTTCTGGGCGAAGAAAAAACAGAATTTCCAAACCAGGAAACGAAACGAGCCCCGTGGTCCTCAGTAAGCCCAAACGACAAGAAGGAGAAGAAGAAGAAGAAGAGGGATAAATCGGATAGTGATATTACGACTATACATTTACAAAGTTTTGTTTCATAAATTTGGTAAATGTTGCTTAAACATGCGAGTATCATGCATAATTTACATAGGACAATTAGTTTTCCAAAAAATTACCCAAAATATTGAAATTATTAAAATTACCCCGCTTTTCCTACTGTAGCCTAATATATTAGAAGGCCGGCCCCGTGGTGTAGGGGGTAGCGTGCTTGCCTCTTACCCGGAGGCTCCGGGTTCGATTCCCAGCCGGGTCAGGGATTTTTACCTGGACCTGAGGGCTGGTTCGAGGTCCACTCAGCCTACGTGATTACAATTGAGGAGCTATCTGACGGTGAGATAGCGGTCCTAGTCTAGAAAGCCAAGAATAACGGCCGAGAGGATTCTTCGTGCTGACCACATGACACCTCGTAATCTGCAGGCCTTCAGGCTGAGCAGCGGTCGCTTGGTAGGCCAAGGCCCTTCAAGGGCTGTAGTGCCAAGGGGTTTGGTTTGGTTTGGTAATATATTAGAAGCCTTGAATGTTCCATCCAGTATATTTATTTCCTTCATCATTGTCTTTGTGTTGCATAAGGAGAATAGGTTAACGATACTTGAAGGGAAAGTGCATGTGTGAGGAATAAGGGCAGTGTGCTGTGACGAACTGATTGTCCAGTAAAAGACGTCCACGTCGGATATGCGCCCTTCCAGTGCAACCTCATCTCAACAATGGATTCTCATAACTGAGTTCTGAGATTAGTTTACGTGCAACAAAGTCGTGTGTTAAAAGGTCATGCACCGGGCGAGTTGGCCGTGCGGTTAGGGAACTGTGAGTTTGCATTCGGGAAATCGTGGGTTCGATCCCTACTGTTGGCAGCCCTGAAGATGGTTTTCCGTGCTTTTACACCTGATAAATGCTGCGGCTGTAACTTAATTAAGGGCACGGCCACTTCCTTCCCACTCCTAAGCCTTTCCTATCCCATCGTCACTATAAGACCTATCTGTGCCGGTGCGACGTCCAGTAATTTTTTTAGAAGGTCATGTTTGGTGGCGGGAGAATTATTACACCCGTCAGAGTCAAACTGTTGCTTCATTTCCCCTTCAGGTTCCTTCCACCCTCATTAGGTGCTACGCACTTTGCATTAAACCTAATTAGGTACACAGTGACTCGGCGTACTGATGAACATCTCTAGAAGAACTAATCTGATAGGTTTCTGCGTGCGATTTATGCAAAGTGTAACAAAAGAAAGAGGAGGGGGGGGGGGGAGGCGGGGCCAAAACTTCAGGAATATCTGATTTTTAGGAAAGAAAAACAAGTCATATCAATACGAGTTCGAAAATGCCTAATTTCTGGGTTAACAATTTTTCTGGAATTAAATTAATGTCTGCTATACGTTCATTGGCTGGAACCGAATCCGAGTCACTGATGTAGTATAATGTGTATATATGTTGGTTGATATGATTGATGGTATATCAGTCCTCTGGAAGTGAATTGTGAAAGTTATCAGACAATAAGAACTCCGCTAGAGATTTCGGAGCTCGTTCTGAAGCCGACAAGGAAACGAACCGTGCCCTGTATACAGAGGTTAGACCTTCCGAATATTAGATTATTATTATTATTATTATTATTATTATTATTATTATTTTACAATTTGCTTTACGTCGCACCCACACATATAGGTTTTATGGCGACGATGGGATAGGAAATGCCTAGGAGTGGGAAGGAAACGGCCGTGGCCTTAATTAAGGTACAGCCCCAGCTTTTGCCTGATGTGAAAATGGGAAACCACGGAAAACCATCTTCATGGCTGCTGACAGTGGGGTTCGAACCCACTACCTCCCGTATGCTAGTTCACAGCTGCGCGTCCCTAACCGCACGGCCAACTCGCCCGGTGATATTCAGTTTGAAGAATTCCAACAACGCATACCATTATTCAAAAAATAACTATTTTGAACACATTAAGATCATATTTGAAAGTCACATAACTTAGAAACTAAGCATTTCTGGACCTATCTTGATACATGCTATTTTTATTCTCTACGTATAAAGAATCCACTCTTGAAATTGTTAAATTCTGTACACACGTACTTTATGAGTGGTGAAGTAAATTCGTATCCTCATCCCGAGGTGGTGCAGCTCTTTTCAAGCACACCCCCAATGGAGGTGAGCTGCATGTACCATTTCAACCACATACCAGCCTTTCTGCCATTCTTAAATTTCTGGCAGTACGGCAGATAATTGTTCTAACCAAACCGTTACGCTATGGAAATGGACTGTATTAGTGGTCAAAGGAAAAGCCGGGATGTTGGCAAACAGTCGTCTCTTGAGTGCCGAAGATACTTGAATGTGACAATGAATAGTGTAACTTCTCGGAAAATTATCTTTAATTCTCATGGGAATTTTCGATTACCAAGTATTATCACACCCTTACAGGTTAGAGGCTACGTGCATGGAAACTTTCCCAGGGCGTAGTGTAAGTTGGTATCAAATATTCTGTGGGCATATTCCTAATAACAAGACATTAAAAGGCGTTCATGTGAACATGGTCTTGAAAATACTTAGTTTCATGCTAACGCTACCTTATTGCTAACAAATTGCTCAAAATGGCCTCTTCCGTTCCACGCTTTGGGAAATTCTGCTTTTTAAAAATGTGTGTTCATATCCGTTTAGGATATACCCTCTCTGAACGTCAACAATGTGTACAGAAGTTAGTCCTTCCTAAAATGCAATTCTTCTTGTACTAACTTGTCTAATGGATTTTTGTCCACAATACGAATTAATTCCTCAAGGTCACAATTTCCTATCTCTCTCGGTCGTCAAACAACAAAAACATTTCTTTTAAGTGTGCCCGCCTCTCCCGAACGTTGGTGAGTGCTTGAAGATGTTCTTAAAAAAGGAACTGCCTGTTGGAGTACCTTTCAGGTTAAAGTTAACATGCTCTTGATGCATTCCAATCAGAAAGACTGAACTGGACATCTGCCAATTTTCTCACTGAATATAGTGTATTGTTGAAAATGAAAAATGAAATTGCACAGCCTGTTTTCAGTCATTTACCGGGTCAGGAATGGAATGAATGAAGCCCTCATCTAATGGTGAGGATAGGAATTGTGCCGGCTGACGAAGTCTGTCGCACACTGTATTGTTACTGCAAGCAAAAGACAATCAATCAGATGAAGAAAATATCATGGCCTGCTCTAAAGAAAGGGTCACTACAACATGAAAGTAATTTGATTTGATTGCTCATCAAGGGAAGACTTCTTGATACCTCAGAAAGTACCAATTTCAAGACCATATTCATATGAAAGTTTTTGCTGTTGGGAATATGTTCCGAAAGTGTTTGACACCTATTTACACATACCCTGTGATGCATTAGAGATATGATAAATATGAAGATATTTATTTAGAACAGAAGCTCTTATACAGGAAAATGACATCTTAAATTGCTACAATCTAAGAGAGCGAAATTAGATATAATTACAATCTATGAAGCAATACGCTTTTAATCTGTAAGACGAGGATTATTTATCCATCTCCTCCTTACACTAAAATTTGGAAAACGAAAGTGATGAAAGAATGGTTTAATGATTCATCTTTTGAACAAGGCTCGAATCCTGCCCACTCAGGATGTGTTGCAACTTCCTGAAACATCATGTGGCATGTATATTTAAATTTACTGATAGAACAAGGTAATGTAGTTGTTAACTGTACTACATTAATGCAGGTTCAAGATCAGAAGCTGAGATACAAATTTATCCGAATATTTTACTGAATTCGTGAGACTTCTAAGCTAAATATTTCCTGACACAGAACTCCATGAATTTGAGATGTTTACTGAATGTTATACACTTCCCACTCAGATACGGTTAAATTCATGTTGACACTAAATTCCTTCGAATCATTCCACATATATTCCAAAGTGAATTCAGTACGTAAAATGTGTCGCAATGAGATATTTGAACGGTGCGTAACCGGACAAATACTCATCATCTTGGCAAGGGGTCTCCATGGTATTGGGGTCAGCACGAGACTTCCTGGAACAACAATAGAGGCGACACCATGCCGGCAAATGTACTTGATTTCTCACAGTTTTCCTTTCTACAAATTTTTGGCATTAACACAAACTACGACATACACAGACGTATGTTATAATAAGGCTTAGAGAAAAGCAGTGTTTAACAATCTTGTGTAGTATCGTCCTTCACGAGTACTAATGGACATGATGGACTTCAAAAGTGAAATGAGCTCTTTAGTATCCTTCTTTACGTTTTCCATACAAACAATGGGCCAAGGAGATAACTTTCAAAGAAGATAATTTACGAAAGAAAGTTAACATTCATGTAAATGGACTGCTTCCAACTGTAATGATAAAGTGTGTGTGAAATTTGTTTTATATTATATGCTAATATCTTGAGTGAGTTGTGGAGGTGCGGTGGATTAGCAAAATGGCTTGCCTGTCGACTTTCCACCCGGACGGTTGGCCTCGAATCCCAGTTGACACGAGATTATGTTATTCTGTACAGAGTAATAAATAAGTTACACGATTGTGAGCAACTGCAAAATGACCTCGATAATGTTGTGAGATGGACATCAGGCAATGGTATAATGATAAACGGGGATAAAAGTCAGGTTGTGAGTTTCACAAGTAGGAAAAGTCCTCTCAGTTTTAATTACTGCGTTGATGGGGTGAAAGTTCCCTTTCGGGATCATTGTAAATGGCTAGGTATTAATATAAGGAAAGATCTTCATTGGGGTAATCACATAAATATGATTGTAAATAAAGGGTACAGATCTCTGCACATGGTTATGAGGGTATTTAGGGGTTGTAGTAAGTATGTAAAGGAGAGAGCAAATTTGTCTCTGGTAAGACCCCAACTAGAGTAGGTTCCAGTGTATGGGACCCTCACCAGGATTACTTGATTCAGGAACTGGAAAAAATCCAAAGAAAAGCAGCTCGATTTGTTCTGGGTGATTTCCGACAAAAGAGTACCGTTACAAAAATGTTGCAAAGTTTGGGCTGGGAGGAATATTGGGAGAAAGAAGACGAGCTGCTCGACTAAGTGGTATGTTCCAAGCTGTCGGTGGAGAGATGGCGTGGAATGACATTAGTAGACGAATAAGTTTGAGTGGTGTCTTTAAAAGTAGGAAGGATCACAATATGAAGATAAAGTTGGAATTCAAGAGGAAAAATTGGGGCAAATATTCATTTATAAGAAGGGGAGTTAGGGATTGGAATAATTTGCCAAGAGAGATGTTCAATAAAATTCAAATTTATTTGAAATCATTAAAGAAAAGGCTAGGAAAACAACAGATAGGGA
Source organism: Anabrus simplex (assembly GCF_040414725.1). Taxonomy (NCBI): domain Eukaryota; kingdom Metazoa; phylum Arthropoda; class Insecta; order Orthoptera; family Tettigoniidae; genus Anabrus; species Anabrus simplex. Next base: position 198,788,092 of record NC_090270.1, read on the forward strand.
ATATCTTATGCCACCTGGGCGACTGCCCTAAATGCAGATCAGTAGTGATTGATTGATTGATTGATTGATTGATTGATTGATTGATTGATTGATTGATTGATTGATTGATTGATTGATTGATTGATGATTGATTGATTGATTGATTGATTGATTGATTGATTGATTGATTGATTGATTGATTGATTGATTGATTGATTGATTGATTGATTGATTGATTGATTGATTGATTGATTGAGGTTAAATTTTTCACCTGGAAAATTGCAAGTGGTACCAGGAAGGGCATCTGGTCTTAAAGTCCCAGCCAGAGTGGCTTAAGTTTACCCGCTCGTATCTGAGACAAGCTGGAAACAAAGTTTTCTGTTATATGTTAATGTCTTGGAGATGATAGATCATGAAGCCAAAGCTTTTAATCTAACATTTCCATCCAACGACTCACATCTCCTTCGTTTTTTTTTTTTTTTTTTTTTTACAGGTTGCTTTATTTCACACTTTAGAGTTTTTACGACAAGGAAAAATATTGATGAATTACACCTGGTAGAAGAAAAATAATGACTCCATACCCTCCTGCATCAAAGATGATTTATTAATAAAGGGAAGCTATGGTCTTTGAATACAGCCTTAACGTTGGTACTGAAAACGGTTGAGTTGTGCGACGATTCGTATTCCAGTCCAGTCTTGAATGTCCTTAAGACATGGTGATTTTTTCTGCCTACCCCTCGCTGTCCTTCGATTTCGCCCTTTAAAATGAGGTTTAATACTGCATATCTTTCACCACGTAACACATGCCTAAAGTACGTAATTTTCCTGCATTTGATGTTGATCAGTAGTTCTCTTTTAGAGTTTTATCCAGGAGACTCTTAGCATTAGTCTACGAAACCACATTTCTAGAGCTTCCAGTCTTTTTATGGTGGTCGTTTTTAAGGTCCAAGCTTCAACTCTATAAAGCAAACATAACATTAACCATGCGTTGTCTCAGTTTTAAGTTTAAGGCATCATCAAACAGTAAGGCATTCATTTTTCTATACGGGTCTTAATTGCGAGATCTGAGTTTAAATAATCTGATATCCAACAGCCAAGGTAGGCCTATGTAAATTTGTCAACTTGTTGGATTTGTTGACCTACCAGTTTCAGAATAGATTTAACTCTTCCTCGACTGAAATCCATTGGTTATGTTTTCTTACTGTTGATTGTTGACCCATTTCTTCTCCAACTGTATTAAGCTTGTCTAAGTACAGTTGTAGGCTTTCAATACTACTGGCAAGAAGCAATGTGTCATCTGCATATTTGAGTGTGCGTATTTGTTCTCCGTTGACCTTGATTCCCACTTTTGTGTCTGTTACTGCCTTAAATACAGCTCCCGAGTAGATGTTGAATAATCACGGGGACAAAACACAGCCTAGCCGAACCCCTCGCCTAATTTCCATACAGTCTGATGTATCACCATCTTCACCACAGCTTTTTGATTCCAGTAGAACTCTTCGATGATTCTAAATAATAATTAAAATAATGCGAGGGGAAAATGAAACTTTCAGGGTACAGACTGAGAAATTACACTTCACTTCAGAACATTTTAAAATATTTTTTTGGCTTTTACGTCTCACTAACTATTTTTCGGAGACGCCGGGGTGCCGGAATTTAGTCCCGCAGGAGTTCTTTTACTTGCTATTAAATCTACCGACACGAGGTTGATGTATTCGAGCACCTTCAAATACCACCGGACTGAGCCAAGATCGAACCTACCAAGTTGGAGAATATTTTCAAAGTGAAAGTAGTATAATAGAGTTCAAGGAGAAGGCAAGGGTGACCTCCCATAAGTGGTGTTACATGTTCCATGTGCTAATATGAAGAGGAAGGCACAGAAGTGGAAGGTGAGGCTGCAGCGAAAAGGCTTAAGGTTTGTCAACTGATAATAATGATGATAATTACTTCTACTACTGCTGCTGCTTTCCCCACTTCTGTGGGATCGTGGGTACGAACTGTGTCACACATGTGGATTTGACTTTGTTTTATGGCCGGATTCCCTTCCCGACGTCAACCCTATGTGGATCACTATTGCGTGTTTCTGGAGTGGTTGGTAGTGTAGTGTGTTGTCTGAATATGAAGAGGAAAGTGTTGGGACAAACACAAACACCCAGTCCCCGAGCCAGAAGAATTAATCAGACACTATTAAAATCTCCGACCCAGCCGGGAATCGAACCCGGAACCATGTGTACCGAAGGCCTCAACGTCGACCGTTCAGCAAGGGAGTCGGACGATGATAATAACTACTGTATGTTGATATTATTGAGGGGTCTTCTGTCTCCCAATTTATTATTGATAAGAAATAGTTCGCTTTACAAAATGGTAGGTTTCCTACAAGAGTATTTAATCGTTGTATTGTCTTATTTGTCAGTTCTTTGGCTAAATGGTTAGCATGCTCCTGGCCTTTGGTCACAGATGTCCCGGGTTCGATTCCCGGCAGGGTCGCGAATTTTAACCACCATTGGTTAATTTCTCTGGCACGGGGACTGGGTGTATGTGTTGTCTTCATCATCATTTCATCCTCATCATGACGCGCAGGTCGGCTAGGGGTGTCAAATCGAAAGACCTGCATTTGGCGAGCCGAACATATCCTCGGAAACAGCCGGCACTAAAAAAACCATACGCCATTTCATGTCGGTTCTAGCATGTCAAACATTTAGGATGAAGAGTGAAACAGGTCTAACTATTCAGTTACTTTCCTGGAGTGAATAGAATAAGATGACAACTCACGTAAGACTCAGAAAGTTACATTATTTGATCTGATTCCAACTTTCAGCTTTAGCTTCCTTAGCTCTGGAGGTGAGATGCAGATGATAGCGATTTCTATCTGAAACTGACATATTATCCTATTATTTGTGCTAGCCTTCTCTTTTTCAGTTTCCTGTTCTTTATCCCAGTCAACATTTTTCTTTTACTCGAGAGTACTTTTGCTTTGCTTATTCAAAGAACCGAAGTAATTTTTATGTAATGTGGAATTCCTCCTGCATTATCGAGTAAATTACTTTAAAGTCATTTAATTTATTTTTGAAGGCTTGTTATAGATGAGTATCATCTTGACTGGTTTTTCACTAAGGTGGTCACTTTTCGAATTAGGGTCAATACAGGCGGGATATAGGAGATTTTTCAAATGAATAGTCATGTTAATGTGGTTTGGATTCCACGCGAAGCTGGAAGGTCCAGTGGCTATGATCGCGATACTAAAAGACCCGTAGAACTACAAGTTTGTTGTTTTTTGAACTCTTTTTTCGAGTGGTCTCGCAATCAGCGAGAGAGCTACGTCAAAGGCAAATTCCCTCTATGGATTAATGCTGATATATCGGTCTCCGAATTCGAAAATCGCGATTCAAACCTGGCTGAGAAAGTCGGATTTTTAAGGATGGATACAAGTCCATGTAGCAATCCATGCCGTACGATGTCGGCATGTAAAACATCTCTGGTGACTCGCTTTATGTTTACCTCCCTTCCCCCCACCCCACACAAAAAAATCAGCCATAGTTTGTCCAGAAGAGGTCTGGTTTACTCTGCCCTGCTAGAGTAAAATGGAACTTTGAAATTGACGCGCAGCTAGCCTAGATGACACTAAATTAAGATGCCTGCATAAGGCAGCTGACGACATCCGACGACGATTATTATTATTACGAATAAAACTCCGTCTGTTTTATTACTCTAATTTATTTCAGGATAACCCAATAAATGCACCCACACACAATTCTAATTAACCATGAATGGCCACACTCACTAGGCGGTCCGGGTCTTTGCCATACCTGGGACGCTAATCGCTACTTTCACTTCATCATCGGCATCTCCCTGTTCGATGCATTGAGCCTTAGGCTCAGTGCGAGAACTTTTGGCCCATCGACCTTACTGGTCTTGAGTGCCATGACGTTCAAAGTGATCCCATTATGTTAACGTAGTTGATGGATTGGGATGTGTGAAACTTATGCTCGTTCATTGGCCAGAATGTGGCCGGGCGCACGTACAGTAATGTGCGCTGTGAGTGCATGAGCATGTCTTAATCGTGCGAAGAAGGTGAAGCAGACATACAGACGGAGGTCACCCATCCAGTGAGTGACCACGCCCGATGTTGCTTGACTGACGTAGCAGTGTGTTCCAGTGCTTTAAGGGTGAGAAAAAAATCTGGGATGTTGATGATGCGGAGAAAGCTTACGAGACGTCTGGGTGGGAGGCTGGTTAGGGCTTGTTCTTGAATTGGCGGTTGGCATATACTTGGTAGTCAGGAGGTTGTTCCTTAGAGGGTAGCGGATAGGTAGATTAGTTTAGGATAATCTGTCGGCTTGGCATGGCGGGTGGGTGGTACGGGTTTTGGGTCGACAGTAGCTTGATCAGTAGTAGGTTTACTAGGTTGTTTATATCTTGGCTGGGCTGGCTGGTGTTGGTATGGGTAAGAGGTACCGGGTTCGGGGGTGGAGCGTTAGTGAGGTTTAGTGTAGGGGGAGGTGAGGTGTGTGTATGCAAATGTCTTGGCTGCTTATAGTGTGCTTTAATTGCCTTTTTTAGGAATGGGCATCCAGGGTATGAAGCGGCATGGCTGCCTTGGCAGTTGGCGCACTTCGCCCGGAGCCGCGGTACCTTGCATACAGTGTGGCGGTGATTACCCCCACATCTGTTACAGCGGGTTGCCTCTGAGCAAGAAGCTGCAGAGTGGTTTACTTTAAGGCAGTTATAGCATTGTGTTATGAGAGTGGAGCGAGGATGTTGGCAGGTTCGAGTTTCTGTGGTGCGGGTGATGTGCGTTGGTGTTACCTTCAGCCTGGGGGCAGGTTTGCTACGCCTCCTCCCAGTTTGAGTGTACATTGTTTGGGTGTCCGTGCCCGGTTGTGAGACTGATTGGGTCTCAGTCCCGGGTTCGGTTTCTGGTAGGTTGGGTAGGGGGAGTGCCGTGCCCGGTTGTGAGACTGATTGGGTCTCAGTCCCGGGTTCGGTTTCTGGTAGGTTGGGTAGGGGGAGTGCGTGTGTGGGAGGTGATTGTAAGTCTTCTGTTTGTGTTGGTTCGCATGAGACGGTGTCAGTATCTGGTGGCAAAGTGACGTTAGTCTGGGTTGCTGTGTGTCCAATGGCACTGCGTGTTTGTGTTAATTTACTGAGATGACGTGCCTGTGCGTTGATCTGTATCATTCTGTGTTTGATGGCCGGAGTGGTTTGTGTCATTTTGTGCCCTAGTAGCGGTTTTGTTTGAGTTTGTTTATGTACTGTTTGTACACCATCTGATAGGGTTTTGTATTCTACTTTGTTGAGTGTCAGTTCCTGAACGATTGCAAAGTAGTTTTCTTCACCGGTGCGTGAGAAGATAAGTGTGTAGCCGTTGTCTATTTCTTGTAAGAATTGAATGTGATGTCGGACATTGCGTATGGCAGTATGTATGAGTTTGTGGTGATCAAGGCGTTCCTGAATTTGCTCTAGTGGGCTCAGATGAGCGATGTTCAGGATTGGGATGACTAGAGGAAGGTAATCAGCGGCGCGCACATCCTCCGGTCTCCTTGTCAGATCCAGGCAATACCTATCGGTCGGGGTAGGGTGCTCGTCAGTCTGGCCGAAACCTAAATCCACCGGAAGGCGCAGCTTTCTTTCACATGGCGTCCTCGCTATAGCAGATCGCGTTGGCTCGTGCACTGCGAACTAGAAAGCCATGTGGACCAGGGGAAGGTGACGATCCCCTTCCTTCTGCGTTTCCATACAGGCGTCATAGCTCCAGTTTCCTTTGAACACCACAGTCGATGTTCGGCAGCGAACTTCGTGCTCGGCTCCCCTCCCGGAACATAACTTGCAGTCTTCTGGACAAGGTCTTCGGAACAGAGCGAGGAAGTGCGAAACATGCTTTGTCTCGTGAAGACCTTCGTCGACCTTTCTCTGTCTGTCACCCATCCTCTTCTGCCCATCCTCCGTCTTCTTTCGGTCGTCCTTTATCTTCTTCTGACCATCTTCCGTCTTTTCCTGGTGGTCTTCCGACTTTTTCTGGCCGTCCTCCATCTTATTATGGTCGCCTTCAGTCTTCTCTCGGCCATCTTCTAGCACGTTGTGGCAGTCTTCCTTCTTTTTCTGGTCATTCTCGATCTTCTTCTGATCATCTTCCGTCTTCTACTGGGGGTCTTTCGACTTCTTCTTGATATCCTCCATGTTATTATGGTCGCCTCAGTCTTCCTTCGGTCGTCTTTATGGACGTCTTCTATCTCATTCTGGCCGTCTTCCATCCTCTTCTGACCATCTTCTGTCTTATTTTGGTCGTCGTCTTCTATCTTCTTCTGACCGTGTTTCATTTCTTTTATCATCCTCTTCTGACTTAATTATCCCTTCCTGGCTTCCTTCCATCTTCTTGTTCTTATACCCTTTTTTTCAACTCCGTCGTCAATTTCTGGCCTTCTTCTATCTTTTTCCCCGTCTCTCATCTCCTTTCGATAGTCTTACATCTTGCCCTCCATTTTCTTTCGATTTTCTTCCATCTTCTCCTCCATCTTCATATCGAAGAGTGCATTTAATTGAGCCTCCATTTTCGTGTGTCCTCTGGTCTCAACTGGCATGCAGTAAGTATCACAAGATGAAAAAGTAAGAGTTTGTATTCACTGTTCACCGACGTTCTGGAATGTTCACGATTGCGGTCGAAACCTGCAGTATCTGGTCCGCTGATTCACTTTGATTACAATGATATATCACACATGGGGTCTCTTCTAGCTTCTGACACCAATTTGTTACGAATAAAACTCCATCTGTTTCATTACTCTAATTTATTTAAGGATTACCCAATAAATGCACACACACACACACACACACACACACATATATATATATATATATATATATATATATATATATATATATATATACACTAATTAAAGTCTATTTACAAGTCCCCCTTCCTGGCGGCACAGCAGGCGGTCCAACCCGTTGCTATACCTGCGGGCAGTTATCCTTAATTTCACTTCACCACCTCCAATCAATTCATACAGCAGCTGTGCGTAGACCGTAGATCTGAACACAGGGCTACGGGCTACATAACACACGATGACTGCTCGTTGGTTCGACTCCACACACAGTCCAGTATATATATACATATACACAGTTGTAATCAGCTACGAATGGCAACACTTACTAATTAAAGTCTATTTACAAGTCCCCCTTCCTGACGGCACAGCAGGCGGTCCAACCCGTTGCTATACCTGGGGGCAGTTATCCTTAATTTCACTTCACCACGTCCAGTCAACTCATACAGCAGCTGTTTGTAGACCGTAGATCTGAACACAGGGCTACGGGCTACACAACACACGACGACTGCTAGTTGGTTCGACTCCACACACAGTCCAGTAATTCACATAGTCACATGCAGCGAACAACTAAACAGCTCAACAGTGTTCAACAGCAGGACGATACTCACAACAGCGAAAATTAACACAGATCCATTTACCCTCATACTTACGATAGCGGCTTCCCTCGCTGACTCACCGCTAGCCTCAGTCCACAGAAATACACGAACACACAGTACAGTCTTCCGTTCCGTCGTCTTCAGCCCACCCACTCACTGGTCTCACCGACACCACGACAACAGCTCCTCGTTCAGTCCTCAGTGGGACACTAGCGCTGACAACACCTCCGTTGCCATCAGCCCAGCCACCGAACCCCAAAAACACTGAGGATGACACTGATTCCACCACGGAACCTCTGACTCCGAGTCCAGTACCAATACTGGCTCCACCACGGAGCCCAACATTGACTCTAGCTCCACAACGGAGTCCAACTGTGACTGTCCGCGGCTAGCCTCCCTTTTTATAGTTCGGGTGGTTTGAGCCAGAATTTTTGCGAGGTGGCTAGAGGCAGAACATTCCCGTTGAATCTCCAAGAATCTCACAGGTAAGTCGGCCGACGAAAACAATACACGGAAAGGTTGGCGTAAGTCACTAGCCCTTTACTGGAAGTATCGAAAGGAGCTACCACGGGGCTGGCACGTAATATCATTATTATTATTATTATTATTATTATTATTATTATTATTATTATTATTATTATTATTATTATTATTATTATTATTATTATTGCTTTAGCGTCAGATTCAGTAAGGGGGTCCATAGACGCCTACTCGCGCTCCCAGGTGACATCCATCTGAGGGTAAAGTCTCAGGATAGGCACGAGAAGAACCATAATAGAGAAGGAAATTAGGCTATCACGCAGGCTTGTACTTTTCCGTGAATATTAACTTCTAATTATTACCCAGGAGACCAACAATTGTTAAGGTAGTCCGATCAACTGCGAGATGATATTTGTTTTTCAAAAATATAAAATGGATTGTCCACCGCTATCTTCGCTAGAAGCCACTAACGACGCCACTAAAATATCGTATACGTAAGACTCACAAACTTTATAATATCGAAGTTGGAATAGAAGAAAAGTTGACCAAACGAGAGTCCGACAGAAGAGGTGAAAGAGACCAGATTGGCGCATGTCCGTACGGAATCAAGGTAAGACTAGCCCAAAATCATTACATACATCTCGAAGGCTATACCGATGGAGGAACCCCTTGCTCGTCTATCAATGGGGAATGTGACGCGGGTCTCTGCAAATGGGAGGCTGCAAAGATACGGGGCGAACTCAACACGGGACGAAGTTCTTCTTTTTAAAACATAAGTTGAGTCAAGGAGAACAGTAATGTTAGTCAGCTTCATTTAATTCACATTTTTTTTCCTTTGGATTTTTGAATAAACATTGGAGAAACGGAATAAATGTGGCTTTGAGTACGAAGGACAACCTCTACATCTCACCTTCTTGTTTAAGTTAGCGTCTGTGAGTTTCCCCTTCGCTTGCTCTAGGCAACGTGCACCAATGCATATAAATTGGCGATAAAAAACCCAGTTAAACTTCAAAAAATGAATGCCAAATTTTACACCCTGAAAAGTGCTGACTTGCAAACGAAAATAATCTGCAAAAATTGTAGGAGTACTTCCTACAAAATTGAAGACATAAACCATGGAGTAAGAATTTTATCGACATAATTGGCACCCACTCTCAGGTATCATAGAAACAAGAAAAAGAGAGACGACGACATGACTGAATAAGAATAAGTGATATAATTTGATTTTTGTAATAGAAGATTATTTAGAGAAAATCTGAGCTATAGCCTCCTGATTAGTAACTTACACCCATTCAGTCTTTAAAAATATTTTAAAACGTACAACACAGAAAATAATTTGTATGTTTTCTGAGTAAATATGTTATTTGGAAAAAGTACATAACATTTGCAAGTCATTGTCGTTATTGTTAATCAATCACTACTGATCTGCATTTAGGGCAGTCGCCCAGTGGCAGATTCCCTATCTGTTGTTTTCCCAGCCTTTTCCTAAATGATTTCAAAGAAGCTCCCCTTCCTATAAACGAATATTTGCCCCAATTTGTCATCTTGATTTCCAACTTTATCTTCATATTGTGATCTTTCCTACTTTTAAAGACACCACCCAAACTTATTAGTACACCAATGTCATTCCACGCCATCTCTCCACTGACAGCTCAGAACATACCACTCATCTCCTTTCTCCCAAGTCTTCCCAGCCCAAACTTTGGAACATTTTTGTAACGATGCTCTTCTGTCGGAAATCAACCAGAACAAATCGATCTGCTTTTCTTTGGATTTTTCCAGTTCTTGAATCAAGTAATCCTAGTGAGGGTCCCATACACTGAAACCGTACTCTAGTTGGGGTCTTACCAGAGACTTATATGCCCTATCCTTTACATCCTAACTACAACCCCTAAATACCCTCATAACCATGTGCAGAGATCTGTACCCTTTATTTCCAATCTCATTTGTATGATTACCACAATGAAGATCTTTTCTTATATTATCACCTACAGTGGATACTTACAATGATCCCCAAAAGGAAAATTCACCCCATCAACGCAGTAATTAAAACTGAGAGGACTTTTCCTATTTGTGAAACTCACAACCTGACTTTGAGTTCACGCTGATTGAAATCATTTCAATCGATTTCTTTAAAACATTAATTTGTCCAGTTTGTCCTTCGTATTCGCAAAATCTGATGATGATGATGATGATGCTTGTTGTTTAAAGGGTCCTAACATCTAGGTCTTTGGTCGCTAATGGTGTGAAAAGAGACGAAATATAATGGCAATTTAAAAGTCCAAAATCATCCACTGACCAGAATTGAAAACGCGACTATGAAGAATGAATGGATGAATATGAATTTAAAACAATCAGTGGGTCCGAGCCGCAATTCCCCACCTGCCCAGAAATTATCTTAAACCAATAGTATTACCGACCAAGGGACTGCTTCTACAGCACATTCCTGAATCGATTATGCTTGTGGTCTAACAGGGTGTAAAATCCAGATCTACGGCCCCTCATAATAGCACTTATCTCTAGTAAAGTAGAACCGTGGTATTTCTCATGTTGCAGTACTAATCAAGTAGCGTAGACTCACGGTATTCCACACATTATAGTACTAATCACAAGTATTATACGTCGCACAGTTAAAGCAGCCCTATGGTGCTTCTCACATAATGGCGCCACACATAGGCAACGCTAACCCATAGGTTGTTCCTCACATAGGTGTACTAATCACAGGCAATGCCCAGACCCGTGGTGTTTCTCACATAATGGTACTAACTACAGGCAACGTAAGCCCGTGGTGTTCCGCATATAGTGGTACTAATCACAGGTACTGTAAACCCACAATGAACTCACTCTCTGCTGTTACTAATCACAAACCTAATGTGTATCTAACATAATGGTACTATTTGCACTTGGTGCTTGCGATGGTATTAATCACAAGTAGTTTCATGGTTGTAATGCAATCATTCGCCTCTTACGACAGAAAGGGGATACCGTGGGTGTATTTTTCGTCTGCGTCTCCCACCCGCAGGGAGCAGAGAGAATGAGAGAAGAAAGAAGGGATACGTCACTTCGAAAAATGAAGTAATGGACGAATAAAGGCAAGAGCCACGAAGGGCGTGAAAGTGAAAGACTTCCTAAACCGCGAATGCTTTAATACCATCGGGGTTGGAAAAGAACAAGAGTTGACCAAGAGAGGTCGGACAAAGTAGATGGAAGTGATGAGGCTGGCACAAGTAAGTGGAAGCAATGCCATGGAGTCAGCGAAGGGCCCCGTGTTTGTCAACCCACGTTCCCAAGTTGAGAGCCCCTTTTAGTCGCCTCTTACGACAGGCAAGGGATACCGTGGGCGTATTCTCTGTCTGCGTCCCCCACCCACAGAGGAAAATCTCAAATAGCAACAAATATAAAAACCTCGTTGAGAACACCAGACTCGTTCACGCTCTCATTCAGACGGACGCTTTAATAAAAATCAAACAATTAATCTTGGATACTGAGCCGAATATTCCCTCGTAGTACGTGTCGTGGAGAGACTGAGGCCTGACTGGGGTAGCACATTGGACTGCCGAGCACGAACAAACTTTCATTTTCTCTTCTCATCGGCCGTGAGCACGCCAGACTCTAATCATTGATGCGGGTACTTTGTATGCATCGCACGGCACCTTTTATTGAGCTCCAATATCCTGATGAGCTGTAGACTACAGAATTAGCGTGCCAGAGGAGTAATCTCTTCCTGAAAATTATGTTGAATGGAAGGCGTTATTCTTACAAGTGAGCTTCGGAGGAGTAGAAAAATATTGTAATTATTTAATTGTGAATAAACTTTATTCTGCTTCCCCAAAATTAGAGGTTTCATACACTGACAAAGCTTAGAGTGAAATTACGTTAAGACGTCATATCAAAGCACAATGCAAACCAAGAGCAATTTCAACTAAACTTTAAGTTGGAAAAATTAATTTAGACGAATTTAGAGCGATACCGAAATTGTACTTAAACTAAAATTCCCTGACATTTTGTTTGTAGCATAGGATGCTTATGACTTCCACATTAATTAGAATATATAAATGGAACTTTTACAGTGTATTGCCAAGTACATTTTTAAAAATGTGTCTCAGGCCAAAGTTCAAGAGAAGTTCAGAAACCTCATGGGTATTTTTCTTCTAGCACCAATAATTAAGTAGTGTGGAACGGTGAAGTTAACATCTCTTCATGTACCTCCACAGGCTGAGATTCACGTTTTTCGTTTAGATGGTAGTGATAATGTATGTATGTATAATGTTTAGTCCTCAGCCCGAAAGCTGGTTTGATCCTCTGCAGCTCCGCCAACAGCTGTCATAAATAGCCTAGGCATCACTGAAGAGGCATACTAGGGAAATGAGGAGTGAGGTAGTTTCCCGTTGCTTTCCTCACCAAGCCAGCCGTTGCTATTACATATCAGTCTGCCAAGCCCACTGAAATGCATGCACCAACCGACCCTATGAGCGATATTTTCACACCATTCATAACAGGGACTGGCTGCATTACTAGCATCACTCATACCTCAGTCACTTTCATATTGCCAAAGCCAAGGATGAGACTGAGACAGATCAATGAAAGTAACAAATTTGATATAGCCCATACCAGAAGACATAGTGCACTGTAAACACTACATCTCGCCAGCAAAGGCATGGTAGTGATAATATGTGTATTGACTCATTGTTCTGACCTATAGCGTGTTTCTAGGTTATGGATTTATGGACTACGAAAGGAGGTAGGATTAAGTGAAAATGGTAGTATTTGCGCCATTTTTCGTTTCTTCATGTCATATTGAATCTCATACTTCTGGGGTCAACTTGTTTTGCCACCCGCGACTCCATCAGGATGTGGGAAGAGCTGAAGAAGAGGAAGAAGAAGATAGGTCACACAATTCACTCATGTCATAAAGGGCACTCACAGATAATACACATCCAGACTGGCCCTCCATGACAAACAGCATCATGGCCATGGTATGTACTTGCACTGACATGAGAATACAAATACTGACATCCCTCATACCCCCCTCACCCATAGTTCCAGAGTCATGTGTCCCAAGCACAGACTCCACTTATCAATGTTGTTCCTGGGCCCTAGTCTCTCTTGAAATTTCATTCTTGTTGTTGTCTCTATCCCATTCTCGACCGTCGTTCTAGGAGCGAGCCAGTCATTCACCAAATCCCCGTCTCCTACGTAGCTCCCGACATTCCTGGATGAGCCTATAATCCTCCCACGAACCTATAAGTAACTACTCTCCCACACTCTTTCGGCCTTTAGCTTCTTTTCCTCTCACCTCGACATCCTACATCCAGAATCTGCATTCAGTCAATCCCCTTACTCTTCATATATGTATAGCCGACGAGACCCTTAGTAGAAACAGGAGGCAAAGAAATGAAAGAAAAAGGGGCAGGGGGAGGAGTAGAAAGATCAGAAATAGGGCACTGAGGAAAGGCAGTGAAAAGGAACAAGGATTTGAGTTAAAATCAGAATTATTGAGAGGAGTAGAACTAGTGCCATCAAAACTTCCGAATTACGGCGCCTGTCCTGCCAGAATCTTTTATCACTTTGCGAACTCTGAGAAATAGAGGGAAAGAACGTTTAAATTCAGCTGCCAGTTTTACCATTAAAGGACGGATGGACGGATAGACACTTCGTAACAGGACCAGATGCGTCCATCTTCATAAAATGAATATCAATCAAAACTTCATTTTCATTAAAAACAGACTTAATACCTTCTACCAGTGATAGATTCAACTATTTACAAAGACAAAGACACCTCCATACAGGCCATGAATGCCCTTGGAGGAGTGGAAGGTAAAGGCTTCCACCATTGTTAACCGCGGCACGTGATCGGGTATAGTGGTTAGCTCTACGCCCGGCCGCCTTTGCCCCCAGGAATTAACCTGGTAGCTTACTCATTTTTGGTGTAGGCTGAGTGAACCTCAGGGCCATATGCACCTCCGGAAGTGGAAATCTCGTTTCTTAAATTTTACGGCTTCCTGATGGGGATTCGAACCCACGTCCTTCCGGACGAACCGAGCGCGCCTTTACCGCCTATTCAACTATTTATATTAATGTAAATGTCAATATCATCCGTTCAGTAGTTTAATCTCCTAATGAGCGATGGTACTGTACATATTATAACTTATTGAAAATGTCGGGTATAACGCAAAGCATGAAGCTGTCTCCAGTACCAGTTGATTTCGGAACCGCCGAGACATTGTCAATGGTTTCTCATTAAGGCAGCCAACTCCTCTGGTTGGGGGACAGTAAAATACACCCACGATACCGCTACCCTGTCTCAAGAGGTGACCCTTTCTTTTGCAGGTAATTTCATTCTTTGCAGGGTAAGAATTCTATTTTCACCTGCCATTGATGTTGAGACAGGATGGTTTCCCACTTGCACTTCCTCTTCGTACAATAATCACCGCAAATACCCCCCTCCCCCACCTACCGCCACCACCACCAACCACCACCGACACCACTACCAACAACAACAACAACAACAACAACCACTAAGACGGCCGCAATTCTAATCCTAGTCAACAGATGTGGAATTTTGAAAACGAAAAGTTGCATTCCGGTGTCTCAAATTCCACGTAAAACTGGAGATCCCATGGCTATAATCACAACATTAACAGTCAACTAAAACTACAACCTCGCTTGCTTCTTGAAAAATGGATTGTGGATGTCTCCAGAGAAAGTACTCGAATATTTTCTTTTCCATGATTTGAGGTATATGTAGAGGTTAAACAAGAGATTTATTTTATAGTTTTATCTTGTATACATTTCTCAATATATAAGACGTCCGGCTCCGTGGTTAAATGGTTAGCTTGCTAGCCTTTGGTCACAGGGTTCCCGAGTTCGATTCCCAGCAGGGTCGGGAATTTTAACCATAATTGGTTAATTCCGATGACACGGGGGCTTTGTGTATATGTCGTCCTCATCATGATTTCATCTTTATCACGACGCGCAGGTCGCCTGCGGGTGTCAAATCAAAAGACCTGCCTCTGGCCAGCCGAACTTGTCGTCGGACACACCCGGGACTAAAAACCATACACCACTGCATTTCAATATGTAAGACCATCAAGGATTAATTGAACCTTGCACAAATGGCATTAAACCACTTAAACAAACAAACCTGTAACACATACAGTCCATTAAAGAACTTGTCCTGCCAAGAAGACAGCTGTTCAGCCAGATGCCCTGCATAATAATAATAATAATAATAATAATAATAATAATAATATGTGGCCTCAGCTACCGTGTGCAGACATTATTTCTTACAAGTTGCTTTACTTCGCACCGACAGAGAGGTCTTATGGTGACGGTGGGATAGGAAAAGGCTAGGAGTGTGAGGGAAGTGGCCGTGGTCTTAATTAAGATACAGCCCCAGCATATGCCTAGTATGAACATAGGAAACCGCGGGAAACCATCTTCAGGGCTGCCGACAGTGGGACTCGAACCTACTATCTCCCGAATGCAAGTTCATAGCTGCGGGGCCCTAACCGAACGGCCAATTCGCTCAGTTGCAGACATTTGACGCCATTTTCTTGTCTGTTCGTCAATTTCGACGTTTCGTTTTACTCTAGGTCTACTAGATTGCAGAGTAAACTGAATCTCTCTTGGGCGTCTATGGTTGAGTTTTAATGAATTTTGTCAGGTGAATACTGAATGTGTCACCAGAGATCTCTTTACATGCCGACATCGTACAACATGGAGTGACGACTAGTCTTTCAAATCAAATCAAAGTACTTTATTTGCAAATGAGGTCTCTACCTCCGTGGTAAATGATACATAAAAATACATTATTCACAACAACTACATTTTAAGTTAAAAATACATTTTCCTAAAATACAGTGTTATACAATTTGCATTAACATTTTCCTATTAAACACACAGCTGATCCTTAATAAATTTATATTATTTACAAAATTCTACTCATAATTTCTTCTGTAGTTACATATATAAGCAACTCATATACAGTATGTGGAATCATTTCAAAGAAAGAAAATGAAAATCCACAGCCTGTTTCCAGTCTATTGACCGAGTCAGGAATGGAATGAGTGAATGAAGCCTCCATCTAGCGACTAGGATAGGAATTGTGCCGTCTGCCGAAGCCTGTCGCACTCCTCTGGGGCAATGATTAATGACTGATGGGTAAAATTAAATGGTATTGGAATGAAATATGAGAGGGAAAATCGGAGTACCCGGAGAAAAACCTGTTCCACCTCCGCTTTGTCCAGCACAAATCTCACAAGGAGTGACCGGGATTGGAACCACGGAACCCAGAGTTGGGAGGCCGGCGCGCTGCCACCTGAGCCACGGTGGCTACACCTCAAAAATACTACACACTATTGCTATAAGATTTAACCATTTTGATACCTAACGTCCATAACGACCTGCTGTGTCTTAACCAGAGCCCATTGTGCCTCTGCTTTTCACAGTTCCTGAAAGGCCTTCACAGCTACCGTAACGGTCCCAGGGCCCTCGAAGTCTCCACTGTACTGTCTTTATTCTGCCCTATAAAAATTCGACCGCATATGCCGGGTTTGAACCTACTATCTTGGAATCCGGAGTTCGACAGACATTGGATTACCACGTTATCATCGCAACGAGATCCTCAGTTGTTTTGCTTGTCTTTCGCGGCCGTTATTAAATTACTTACAGAATGAAAAACCGTCAATTCACAGAGAAAGTTCGGGAGCCGGGGAATTTCCCATCTCAAGGCGTTCTTCATCTCTGAGGGAAGGCAGTACAGGATCCTACTGCGAAAACCTTGAGCAGATGCCGTCAGGAGAAACCCATTGTGGGCTGACAGTCGTTCATCCGACACGACTGAGAAGTTCTATCTGGGTCAAACATGTCTCGCTTCGTCATCTGGTTCAGTGAAGTGTTAGCACTACAGTACCACACCTAATCGCTGGCGGGACCCTGCTTCCTAGAACACTGTATACAGCATATCAGACTTTTAGTTATGTCTGTCTGTGGTGGAGTTCTTTAATTTACTTGATAGCACCTCCACAGGGCCGGTCCAAGTGGCACACTGCAGCTCGGGGCGACTACAAGAGGATATCAAAATAGTGAAAAATAACACTCATATTATGTATTTGTAGTCCGCCTCTGTGGTGTAGTGGTTAGTGTGATCCGGTGTCAACCCCGGAGAGCCGAGTTTGAGTTTGATTCCTGGCTCTGCCACGAAATTTAAAATATTGTACGTGAACGGAAATGGGGTCCACTCAGCCTCGGGGAACAAATGAGTACAGGGTGTTCGATTCCCACCTCAGCCATTCTCGACGTCGTTTTCCGCGGTTTTCTAATATTCTCTTCCAGGCAAATTCCGGAATAGTACCGAACTTAAGACCCATGGCCAATTCCTTCTCTTTTCCTTGCCTATCCCTTCCGATCTTTCCATCCCCTACTAGGTCCCCGTTCAGTATAGCAGGTGCTACCCCCCCCCCCCGCCTAGGCGAGGTACTGGTGCCCCTCCTCTGTTGTATCCCGACGAAATATCTCACGCTCCAGGACATTCACTGCCTGTGAGGTGGTAGAGGTGGGATCCCGCGCTGAGTCTGAGGTCGTCGGGGAAGTTCGCAACTCCAAATTTTCTACAATTGTGCGCTCATTAAGAAAATGACGTCCTATATGCCTTTTGCATATAAAAAAAATAAATTAAAATGAATGAAGTCCGCCTCTGTGGTGTAGTGGTTAGCGTGATTAGCTGCCACCCCCGGAGGCCCGGGTTCGATTCCAGGCCTGCCACGAAATTTGAAACGTGGTACGAGGGCTGGAACGGGGTCTACTCAGCCTCGGGAGGTCAACTGAGTAGAGGTGGGTTCGATTCCCACCTCAGCCATCCTGGAAGTGGTTTTCCGTGGTTTCCCACTTCTCCTCCAGGCGAATGCCGGGATGGTACCTAACTTAAGGCCACGGCCGCTTCCTTCCCTCTTCCTTACCTATCCCTTCCAATCTTCCCGTCCCTCCACAAGGCCCCTGTTCAGCATAGCAGGTGAGGCCGCCTGGGCGAGGTACTGGTCATACTCCCCAGGTGTATCCCCCGACCAAGAGTCTGAAGCTCCAGGACACTGCCCTTGAGGCGGTAGAGGTGGGATCCCTCGCTAAGTCCGAGGGAAAAACCGAACCTGGAGGGTAAACAGATGATGATGATGATGATGAAAATGAATGAATATATAAAAATTGAGAAAAGTATTTTCGACACGGGAAGTCGAACCCACGACCATCGAATTACCAGTCCGAACTCTTACCGCTACGCCAACAACTGCTCGGCGTGTGTGCTAACGTCAGTGGCTTATACGGCGCGAGAGCCCCGTCAACATTTTTGTTTCTATTTTTATTTTCTAATCGATTGTCCATCTGGAGTTCCCACTTTGGGTACTTTCATTTCAAGCCCAGCTCTGCATGTTCTATAAATTTGAGCGAAATCCGTGGTCAGTTGACCTCCCGAGGCTGAGTGGACCCCATTCCAGCCCTCGTACCACTTTTCAAATTTCGTGGCAGAGCCGGGAATCGAACCCGGGCGTCCGGTGGTGGCAACTAATCACGCTCACCACTACACCACAGAAGCGGAACTTATTCGCTTATATGGCTTAATTGGTGAAAAAGTGGCGGGGGTCTGAGACATTTTTTCTGAGTTTTGACATTACTTGGTTGTATTTCTTATAGTTTAAGGTCACTGTATTTTTCAGAGGCGGTGACAATAAACGACTTACTACACTTGACCGTAGAATCTTAGCTGTAAACCTATTGTCCCGATCATGTGCTTGACTCACACGAACAATGACGTGGCCAAATATGACGGACTGAGCTCGATAGCTGCAGTTGCTTAAGTGCGGACAGTATCCAATATTCTGGAGATAGCGGGTTCGAAACCCATTGTCGCCAGCCCTGAAGGTGGTTTCTCGTGGTTTACTATTTTCACACCAGGCAAATGCTGGGGCTATACCTTAATTAAGGCCACGGCCACTTCCTTCCCACTTCTAGACCTTTCCTCTCCCATCGTTGCCATAAGAAGACCTATCTGTGTCGGTGCGACGTAAAGCAACCTGTATAAAAATAAATAAATACATAAATAAATAAATAAATAAATAAATAAATAAATAAATGAGGGGAGTATTAGATTTGAAAATTGCTCATTCATTCCATTCCATACCCGGTTGAAACTGCAAACTGCTGTGGATTTTCATTAGATTTTACAATTCTCAGCAGCAAGCAAGCAACTGCCAGGACACTGCCCTTGAGGCGGTACAGGTGGGATCCCTCGCTGAGTCCGAGGGAAAAACCGACCCTGGAGGGTAAACGGATAACGAAGAGAAGAAGAAGAAGAGGAGGAGGAGGAAGAAGAAGAAGAAGAAGCAACTGAGTATGATCATCTATCTCTGTGTTTTAACCACTCTTCTGACTTGTAAAAAGATGTTACATGATAATCTTTAGCCGGCTCCGTGGTGTAGGGGTAGCGTGGCTGCCTCTTACGCTGAGGCCCCGGGTTCGATTCCCGGCCAGGTCAGGGATTTTTTACCTTATCTGAGGATTGGTTCCAGGTCCACTCAGCCTATATGATTACAATAAATTGAGAATCTCTCTGACGGTCCGCCTCTGTGGTGTAGTGGTTAGTGTGATTATCTGCCATCCCCGGAGGCCCAGGTTCGATTCTCGGCTCTGCCACGAAATTTGAAAAGTGGTACGAGGACTGAAACGGGGTACATTCAGCCTCGGGAGGTCAACTGAGTAGAGGTGGGTTCGATTCCCACCTCAGCCATCCTGGAAGTGGTTTTCAGTGGTTTCCCACTTCTCCTCCAGGCAAATGCCGGGATGGTACCTAAGTTAAGGCCACAGCCGCTTCCTTCCCTCTTCCTTGTCTATCCCTTCCAATCTTCCAATAGCAGGTGCGTCCGCCTGGGCGAGAAACTGGTTATCCTCCCCAGTTGTATCCCCGACCCAGAGTCTGAAGCTCCAGGACACTGCGGTAGGGGTGGGATCCCTCGCTGAGTTCGAAAAAAAAACCCGACCCTGGAGGGTAAACAGATTAATAATAATAATAATAAGAAGAAGAAGATATATCTGACGGTGAGATGATGGTCCCGGTCTAGAAAGCCAAGAATAACGGCCGATAATATGTAGACCTTCGGGGTGAGCAGCGGTCGCTTGGTAGGCAATGGCTCTTCGGGGCTCTTCTGCCGTGAGATTTTGAGTTTGGTTTGACAATGTTTACGGATACTGAAGACGAAACGCACACAGGCATTCTGAACTCGCTGGAACTTGAGAGATTTTTCTTTTTGCTTTACGTCGCACCGACACAGATAGGTCTTATGGCGACGATGGGATAGGCTTAGGAATAGGAAGAAGCGGCCGTGGCCTTAATTAAGGTACAGCCCCAGGATTTTCCTGGTGTGAAAATGGGAAAACACGGAAAACCATCTTCAGGGCTGTCGACAGTGAAGTTCGAACCCACTATCTCCCGATTACTGGATACTGGCCGCACTTAAACGACTGCAACTATCGAGCTTGATATCTCTCTGAGAGTTATCGCTGTAAATGACAGCACCGTAATCGAAAATAGGAAATACCATAGTTTGGATCGACATCTTTCTCACCGAAAAAAGGAAGATACGGCAAGTTTCGAGGAAACTGATGCAATATACCAAACACTTTCTTGGCCAAATGTTTTAAGTGAAAGGGCCAGCAGAGAGTATTATAAGAATATCTATATTCTTAACCCGCGAGTGATCGCGCGTGAGACTTTCTCTCACATTAAAATAAAATTTAATAAAATTTAAAATAATTTTATCTTCTATATTGTAATTTTGCGGGGCGTAAGAGTGAAACGAATTACGGAAATGAGACTTAAAGACTGCATTATACAGTTTAGATTTTTTTAAAACTGATTATCCGCATATTTCAGAAACAAATTATTCCATAATGGAAATTAGTCATTAGTTCAGTCACATGTAGGTACGTAATATTCACAAGAGTGCCGGGCTGAATGGCTCAGACGGTTAAGGCGCTGGCTCTCTGAGCGCAAGTTGGCTGGTTCGTTCCTGGCTCAATCTGGTGGTATTCCAAGGTGCTCAGATCTGTCAGCCGTAGCTTTACTGGCATATAAAAGAACACTTGTGAGACACAATTTCGGCACCTCGACATCTGCGAAAACCATAAAAAGTAGTTAGTGGGACGTAAAACAAATAACTTTCTGGCAGTCGCAATACAAAAGCAAGAATAAAGTACAATAAGTCTTCTCTCTAACATTTGAGTTAGCTGGCGTGTGTAACAGTGTTTATTTCCGAACATTCTTCCACGACTCATAATGTTTGAAGACTCGTTTCTCAGTAACTGCAACTGGAAAACGTTACGCGCACGACTTAAACAAATACTAACGCCTACAACGGGAGAAAGTTTCCCTCTCGACTTCAACATAACACCAACGCTACTGGTCGCGCGATGAGAGAACCTCTCACACAGGGCACACGAACTCGTACGAAATTTTGTTCCGACTAGAGGAGGGGATGCTTACCCTTCAAAAGTGAATCGCCTCACTCACGACAGTTACAAACTCAGACAGAAGAGGGAACAGTCACCTCCCTCGCATCGCTGAGAAGTATACTCACAATACAAAATGATGTGTGAGAAAATCTCATATAGCGACCCCTCGCGGGTTAACACATTCATGACCGGGCGAGTTGGCCGTGCGCGTAGAGGCACGCGGCTGTAGCTTGCATCCGGGAGATAGTAGGTTCGAATCCCACTGTCGGCAGCCCTGAAGATGGTTTTCCGTGGTTTCCCATTTTAACACCAGGCAAATGCTGGGGCTGTACCTTAATTAAGGCCACGGCCGATTCCTTCCAACTCCTAGGCCTTTCCCATCCCATCGTCGCCATAAGACCTATCTGTGTCGGTGCGACGTAAAGCCCCTAGCAAAAAAAAAAAAAAAAAAAAACACACATTCATGATACTTGCCCGCAGATACGTTTAAAATTACAGGAGGAATAACCCTATTGTAAAGATGTGATACATTTCTTCGATATCATATTTTCCTTTCAATTAATAGCAGATTATTACATAGTACTGATGTAGTCGTCCGCCTCTGTGGTGTAGTGGTTAGCGTGATTAGCAGCCAGCCCCGGAGGCCTGGGTTCGATTCCCGGCTCTGCCACGAAATTTGAAAAGTGGTACGAGGGCTGGAACGGGGTCCACTCAGCCTCGGGAGGTCAACTGAGTAGAGGTGGGTTCGATTCCCCCCTCAGCCATCCTGGAAGTGGTTTTCCGTGGTTTCCCACTTCTCCTCCAGGCGAATGCCGGGATGGTACCTAACTTAAGGCCACGGCCGCTTCCTTCCCTCTTCCTTGCCTATCCCTTCCAATCTTCCCCTCCCTACACAAGGCCCCTGTTCAGCATAGCAGGTGAGGCCGCCTGGGCGAGGTACTGGTCATACTCCCCAGTTGTATCCCCACCAAGAGTCTGAAGCTCCAGGACACTGCCCTTGATGCGGTAGAGGTGGGATCCCTCGCTAAGTCCGAGGGAAAAACCGAACCTGGAGGGTAAACAGATGATGATGATGATGATGATGACTGATGTAGTCTTTCTATATCTAGATTTATTTTACTAATACATTCATTTACACGATTCACAGGAAAATGGTAACAGGTGTGTACATCATATGGTGTCTCATGTGGTGAAAAACTCAAGGCAGGTCGTTTAGCCTAGATACAGTGAAAATAAAAGGGGGCCCGACACGGATAGTGAAATGGTGGGCCGTGAACTGAGCGGAATGTGCTCATGTTAACATTCTTCTTCTTCTTCTTCTTAATCTGTTTACCCTCCAGGGTCGGTTTTCTCCCTCATACTCAGCAAGGGATCCCACCTCTACCGCCTCAAGGGCAGTGTCCTAGAGCTTCAGACTTTGGGTCGAGGGATACAACTTTGAAGAACGACCAGTACCTCGCCCAGGCGGCCTCACCTGCTATGCTGAAGAGGGACCTTGTGGAGGGATGGGAAGATTGGATGGGACAGGCAAAAAAGAGGGAAGGAAGCAGCCGTGGCCTTAAGTTAGGTACCATCCCGGCATTTGCTTGGAGGAGAAGTGGAAAACCACGGAAAACCACTTAAATAAAAGTAAAGAAGTCGAACTTAGTATGAAGAGGGCGAAAAATGTTTACCGTATTTGTTTCGTGATTCCGCCTTCGCCTGACGTAAATAACTTAATGGATACGTAAAACCTCACTTAGGGATTTTTAGAGTAAATAACGTACAGTTGTATACATTCCAATTTGATCTCGTCGTATGTTTGTATTCCATAGAGAGAAATGTAATTGTATGATAACCTGTTTGCCTTTAGCAATGTGTTTTCTTATTTCTATCTTACGGGTGCCATGACAGCCGGCCCCGTGGTGTAGGGGTAGCGTGCCTGCCTCTTACCCGGAGGCCCCGGGTTCGATTCCCGGCCAGGTCAGGGACTTTTACCTGGACCTGTGGGCTGGTTCGAGGTCCACTCAGCCTACGTGATTAGAATTGAGGAGCTATCTGACGGTGAGATAGCGGCCCCCGTCTAGAAAGCCAAGAATTAACGGCCGAGAGGATTTGCCGTGCTGACCACACGACACCTAATCTGCAGGCCTTCGGACTGAGCAGCGGTCGCTTGGTAGGCCAAGGCCCTTCAAGGGCTGTAGTGCCATGGGGTTTGGCTTGGTTTTTTTTTGGGTGCCATGACAACACGTCGGTAGATACAGAGTGAGTCTCGGCCCATAAGTAGCCACGGCTGGTCCGTGGTCCAACAGCCCTGCACTCTGACCGGCTAACCGAGCTCTACCGTGGCTCTATGCCTCTGCATTCTGGGGATGGTACAGAGCTGGACCCCACGGCTGGCCTCCACCGACGGCTGTCCTGAGAATGGTTTTCCGTAGTTTTCCATTCTCCTGCACTAAGGGAAATGCCGCGACATTTCCTAGTATAGGCCACGGCCGCCAACCCCCTTACCTTCTCCGAGTATTTCCTTCACCGTAACAGAACTTCCGGCCTGAGAGACGGTGTCACCGTTTAAGAGGCCCGCCTCCCCCTTCAGGGGAGGAATGAAAACATTTTAACAACAACAACATGACAACACTAAAGTATCTGAATATATTGTGTTTACTCCATTCGTAGTACCTTGCTCAAAATGTAGGTAAATCTCTCTTCAACCGCCCGCAAGATGGCCATGGTCTTCACTGTCAGACACTTTTGGGGCAAAAAAATATTAAATCAGCATCAGAGAGTTGATCGGCAAGTTAGGTGAGGCGGTGGTATAGAATTTTTAATGACTAGATTGTGTGTCGAAAGCCTGGGTTCAATTCCAGTCCTCTTGGCACTGTTCATATATGAGACTGTTGATGGTAATTCCTCTGTCGGATGGAGACGTTAAGCCTTGAGCAGGAGTAGGCTATGTGCCAACACCGGATTTCACTCTCTCCCTATCTAACTGACATTATCATCACACACCCAGACACGTTGTTGTTAACTAGAAATACCGGCATCAGGCCTCTCGGGAAGCCACACATAACATCACCACCTTCAACCACACACTGTATTCTTTTTTGTCTACGCCAGTTAGCATATTCTCGGATTAACTTCTTCTTCTTAATCTGTTTACCCTCCAGGGTCGGTTTTTCCCTCGGACTCAGCGAGGGATCCCACCTCTACCGCCTCAAGGGCAGTGTCCTGGACTTTCAGACTTTGGGTCGGGGGATACAACTGGGGAGAATGACCACTACTTCGCCCAGGCGGCCTCACCTGCTATGCTGAACAGGGGTCTTGTGGGGGGATGGGAAGATTGGATGGGACAGGCAAGGATGAGGGAAGGAAGCGGCCGTGGCCTTAAGTTGGGTACCATCCCGGCATTTGCCTGGAGGAGAAGTGGGAAACCACGGAAAACCACTTCCAGGATGGCTGAGGCGGGAATCGAACCCACCTCTACTCAGTTGACCTCCCGAGGCTGAGTGGACCCCGTTCCAGCCCTCGTACCACTTTTCAAATTTCGTGGCAGAGCCGGGAATCGTACCCGGACCTCCGGGGGTGGCAGCTAATCACGGTAACTACTACACCACGGAGGCGGACGGGATTAACTTCTAAAGGATATAATTAATGCCATCCTCATCATTTGTCATGATCTGTCATCGGCAAAATATAGGGTAATCATTTTGCCACCATTGATTTAAACTCCTCCGCCAATTTTTAGAGTATATATTAATTCAATGTTGTGCAATAGTACTGAAAATTATGCCTCTTAAACAAGCCATGGTCCCTCCACACGGGAGACAGGACACGATCTTGCTGCCAGTTCGATCAAGTTCACAGTGCTCATAGCATTTTTAAATCCATCAGTTGCTGTGTTCCACAATAGAATCATAAAGAACGATGTTTTCTTGAGACTTACTGTCCGATTTCTCCCAAGGTCGGGCGATACTCGAGTTGAACTGGTTTGTTCTCCCAGACAGCTCACTTTCACTCTCGAAAGAGAGAAGTTACGACAGGAAGAGAAGAAAAGACAACAGCGAGCCATCAATGGGAACTTTGTTGAGCACGGAGCGAAATTCGACTGTCATGCATGGCATAGATAAACTGCGAGTACAGCGCGACGTGACTCGCGTGGTCAGGGCAGAACGAAATCCATCCATAGTTGGATTTCCCCACGAAATTCTCCGCACGAATAGTATATTGTATAGAATCCAAGATAAAACTACGGAGTATGTAAATAAATGTTTTATAATTAATATCTGTCGGCCAAGAATAATGTCAAACGACCGGGCGAGTTGGCCGTGCAGTTAAGGGCGCACAGCTGTGGGTTTGCATCCGGGAGATAGTGGGTTCGAACCCCACTGTCGGAAGTCATGAAGATGGTTTTCCGTGATTTCCCATTTTCACAGTTGACAAATTCTGGAGCTGTACCTTAATTAAGGCCACGGTCGCTTCCTTCCTACTCCTAGGTGACGGAAGACAAATTGTAAAAAAAATAATTAAACGACGACCTTTAGCCACTCTGTTAGGAGGATTGTCCGTAAAATCGCACATAAATACACAGAATGAAACTGTATTGCCCAGGGAATAGTTCCGAGCTCGATAGCTGCAGTCGCTTACGTGCGGCCAGTATCCAGTATTCGGGAGATAGTAGGTTCGAATCCCACTATCGGCAGCCCTGAAAATGGTTTTCCGTGGTTTCCCATTTTCACACCAGGCAAATGCTGGGGCTGTACCTTAATTAAGGCCACGGCCGCTTCCTTCCCACTCCTAGCCCTTTCCTGCCCCATCGTCTCCATAAGACCTATCTGTTTCGGTGCGACGTAAAGCAACTAGCAAAAAAAAAAAAGTTCCATAGAAAAGCATGCATTGGACTGAAATTTCCAAAGCAAGAGAAATAGATCAAGATGTACATGGACAAGAAACATCTAATGAGCAGAAAGGAGAGAAAATTTAGGAATAATAAGGCAGTAGTAGAAGGAGAAAAAGATCCAAAGAAAAAACGTAATCGATATTGATTATCTCACAATTACTGTGAACTGATATTCTGCATCACAAGTACATTTATGTAAAACTCCTGAAAACTAGCCAATCTTCTTCTCCTTTCCTGGTCCCTTCTTTTTACCAATCATGTGGTTCGGCACTAATGCAGATTAATCCTGGTTTTAGGGCCGAATTCCTTTCCTAACGCCAACCCTACGTAGAGGGATGTAACCCACTATTGTGTGCACCTGTGGTGTTTGGTAGTGTTTTACGTTGTAAGTAAATGTATTAAGCTGAGCTGGAGTAAATAACCCAACATGATTAAAATCCTCCACACGGCCGAAATTCGATGGTGTTCAAAATTAATTGAAGATCTTCTAAAATGTCAGGAAATATCATGGTGCCATCTGCATAGTGTTGCTTTTCATAGACCTCGATTTCTTTAAGTTGTCAACAGCATTAGAACAAATATATACCGTACTAGCAAATGTACCCGTGCTTCGCTACGGTATTCTATATTGTATTCGAATATCGAAGTAAATACTGTACATGCAGTAAATACGATTATTTTAAAATTGCATGTCTCTTAGCGTTATCCGAGAAACAGCATGGGAAGGTCGCCTTACGTTGTCTCCAATGTAAAGTGTTTGTTACGGATTTGTGATGTTAACGGCAGGCTCACTTGCCTACTGCCATTCACAATCGATTTGGAAGTTTACATTATAATTGTAGGCCCCATTGCCTACTGCGCGGTCACAATCGATGTGGGGAGTTTTAGTTACAATGGCAGACCCATTTCCTACTTTCAGACAGATTACAGTTGAGGAGTTTTTATTATAATGGCAGGAAACTTCCCTATTACCAGTCGAAATTGAGTTGTGCATTCATCGTTATAATGTCAGGCCCCTTTTCCTACTGCCAGCCAGCTTACTGCCAGTCACACCAAATTGGTGAGTTTCCATCAATATAGCAGGCCACTATGCCTAATGGGTACATTTGTTTATAATGGCGGCCACCCTTGCCTACTGCCAAACACAATCGGGTCGGGGAGTTTTAAACAACAATGCATGCTCCCTTGCCTTCTGCAAGTCAAATCGAGAAGTGAACTATTCATTACAATGGTAGGCCTTCCTTGCTAATGCCAGTTACACAGGAGTTGGAGAAGGACCCCATTCCTACTGCCAGTCAAAGTCGGTGTGGGGAGTACTGATTTCAATAGCAGACACACCCTTTCTCGATCGCTACAAATCGAAATAAGTGAATATATATACATCGACATACGAAAGTATATGTGTGCTTACAATATTGCAGACCTTCATTTACACTTAAACTGCTGCTAAACGTACGTCATATCGACAAAGGGTTGTACCATAAGACGCCGGATTTAGTGGCCCAAATGGCTGGTCCTATGATATCTCATCTATTCTTAGGTGAGATTGAGTTAGAAACGTTGAACAGGGTAAAGTTATTTATTACCTCACATTGCATTACTTTTCGGATAATTATGTGGCAGCTACATGCATAGCATTTGACTCACATGTGGCTACTGAGTGGGCCAATTTTCGTGAAGAGTTTGATGATTCTATATTTCCTATAAGTGATTGAAAGTATGAATTATGCATGTGAAAAGTCCACATTTACTTAACATCGATTAACAGGGAAAAATCAAACGTAAAAGAGATACAGATACGACAGAAAGTCATAAGACCAAGGTTGTAGATCATTCCAAATTGAACGGAGATTGTGCAGACCGTTATGTGATAGGACTTCCCGAAGGTCTGCACCATCATTAAAATTGCCTTCATATTTCGATATTCTTCGGGGATAAAAAGTGAAAAATTTAAATATCTTGAAAGTTCTCCGTCCGTTACAGGCTAAAACGTATATTTTTTTTCAAATTCCAATTTTCTTTTTCGTCTGGCAAATTATGCCGCAATCTGGATTTTGGGTGAAGAGGGTAAAAATTAGGACTTTCAGGAAACTAAACCAAAAAATATGCAGATAGTTATTATTACCCCTTAAACGGGTAGCTGTGCGAAAATTTCGCCAAAATAGTCAATGTAGAGGTACGCAGTCGTTACGATTTTATTTATATAGATAGATAAGGAATCTGCTCCACGTACAACACCTTTTGGGATATGTTCGCTGGACTTGACCTGCAAAACTGACCATTCATGATATCTCCCTTATTAATCCTCCTGACGAAAAAATGCACATGAAAAAAAAGTTTTAGAGATAGAATTTCATCGCGTTTGGTCGATTTCCAGTCAGGTTGGTCTTATACTGTATATATTGTGGAAGAGTAAAATCACCATTTCGGTTCCCTATAAACCACCAGTCCATTCCGGGAACATGAAATGTTATTGACCTTTAAAACCTACCTTTGGACAGGTGGATGCTAAATATAAAGTTTGGTTCGAATATCTTCAGTAGTTTTCAAGTTGTAAGAAATACGCTTTACACGCACCCGCTCTTGAGTTAAGTCCGATCTGACTTGTACCGAAAAACGGTCCGTTAATGATATCCCCCTTATTTTAATTCTCGTATCGAAATGATGCACATGAGAAAAAAGGTTTAGAAATTAATTTCCATTAAGACAGGTAGATTTCCATTACGTTTAGTTGTGTATATTTTGTGGGAGTGCAAAATCAAGGTTTCGGTTTCGTATAAACCCCCAGTCCAGGGATTTAGAAACAATATTTGCCCTAAACCCTACCCAAGGACAGATGGATTCTAAATATGGAGTTTGGTGGAAATATATCCAGTAGATTCTAGCACTCGCGTACATACGGAGTAATTAAGGAAGAAAGTAATAGTTAAGAACGTTGAGATTAATAGAAAATGGATTATAACTTAGGACAGCCGGATAACGACAAATATGTAAATGCCAAGTGAATGTATTGAAAAAATCAAATGCCCCTCAATAAATTACGCTGGTGTGAGTTACGGACATAATAAAGCGGTAACAGAGGAGAAATTTAGGCGCAGTGATTCTTAGGTAAATAGATAAGAAAATGACTAATGGTGTTATTACTTAATCTATTCGAGGGCGGTTATAACGTCCAACGATATTCCGCCAATATCCCGCAGAATGGCCGATTGACGCCTCTCTTGCCTTCTACCCAAGGAACAACCACGAATTTAAAAGCATGATGAGGAAAATGGCAATACGTTACTTCCCTGCTGGCAGGCAGTCAGAGACGTTGCCATGGTAATCTTTGGTTCGTTGTCGGTCTGTCGGTCACTCATGCAGAGCATGATACCCGCAGAAAATAGTAAATTTCTCCGTCATGTTAAGAGTAAGGTAAATTATGAACATAACGAAAGTTGTTTATAATGAAGAGACGTTTCACGTACGGTCCACGGAGTTTACAGAAAATCAATAGTATAAGAGAAAATGGAGGAAAACCGTTTCCGTATAACCCCCCCCCCCCCCATCTATTCAAAGATTTTAAAATGATATGCATATCGGAACCTTCCCCGGGATGAGTATACTCTAAATATGAAGCTTGGTTGAGATCTATCCAGCCGTTTCGACGTGATGGTGGAACAGACAAACAGACAAACAGGCACGAAACGTAAAAACCACTGATTCGGTCTTGAGTTCACCTAAAATGGATAAATATCTGAAAAATTGGCGAAACGAAAGAAATTACAGACAGCGGACCCCCTACAATTTTATTTATATAGATATATATCAACATTTACAAACAGTCATACAAAAAGTGTTCGATTCTGTTGCCCATTGGTCGTGCAATATTATTTACTAAATCTCACTTCAGCGGTTCCTTTGCGAGAAGTTGATGGGAAATACATTAGTGATTCACCAGGATACAGCTGCTACAATGGAGGTTATAATAGCTTTCTCCATCCTCTATTGTTCGTTAATATAGCCTGCCAATCAAGGATAATTACTGAATTTCTCCACATTGGGCTTGTACCGTGTCTTATGTAACCCAGATATTATCTTGTATTTCTGAGGGGTAAGTCTCTTGGGTTTAGATACAGTTGCCGCCCAACGAAATTTTAATATTCGAAAGGGCATATGAAAACTCCAGGTTATATCTCTGATGGTAATTATGTATATTTAAATCATGCTCTTACTTCGGATGAATGAAATAGAAATGAATGAGAAATAGACTATACCGTGCCCGCCTAGTTGCAGTGACCGTTAAGGCATCATGTCTTTACCTCCTGACATCGTAATTAACATGTTCGAATCCCGTTGGTGGAAAATATCACCATCAGAATGTTGGCAGGCAGGTGACGCTGGTGATGGTGATTCGTCTGCTGGATGGAGACTTTCAACCTTGAGCAGACCCCTTCGATAGGAGGAGACTATGAGCTGACACCGGATTTCACCCTCTCCCTACCTCATCATCATCATAATCATCACATGTATTTCACAATACGTAGGCTTACCTTGCAGACATCACACTGGACACAGAAAGAGGTGCACTCATTAAAACCAAAGACTTTTATATTACTTATGAATTGTGTCGAAATGCCCGCGCACTGGAAAACAAACAAACAAACAAACAAACAAACAAACAAACAAACAAACAAACAAACAAACAAACAAACAAACAAACAAACGAACACTGCTGTTCTTATTTTGGTCGTAAGTTCATAGACTGAGCTACTAATACACAATACAGGGTGGTCGTAACTAAATTGTTCCCCCTGTCAAGGGCGGCCTATTCCTATTCATTTAACCCAACATCCACGCACCCTGATACAACAGCCTTTTAGACCCTTAGCCTGCTAAGACGACTTCAGCCCAATCAGCTGGCCTGCAGATACTGCAGTTCCACGTGGTCAGCGTGGTGACACCGTCAGTCCTTCAGGCTTTCTTGACCGGGCCCACTGCGTCTCAAACCAGAGAGCTCATCGGGTGGTCTCTCAAGCTTGAGTGAATTCTGCTCGAGTTCTAAGTTCAGAATTAAATTTCTTGAACAAGCCGGGCATCGAATCCAAACCGTTTAGATAAGAGGCAGACATAATAATTGTGCACCACCGGGCTGGCTTAATTTGTACTATGCAAACAAACCTGGACTGACTGGAATCGAACCTTCGGAAGAGAGGCAGACACGCTTCTCTTTATAGAGGACTGATAAACGATACATGAGAAATATTAATTCTGGGTCAGTAATTTTTGTCAATGTAGGGACTTCTTTTGTCGTAAAATACATCTCTAGTTTCAGAAGCGTACTTGGGCCAGTGAGTATTACGAAAAACACGAAAGTATTAAAATAGAAATTATGTCTAGATAACAAGTGCGACGACAGTATTCAATATCTTATTTTGAGGAAGGACCAGTGTACCTGGCAACAAGAGTCCGAATTAGGTATGATGTCATCGAGTGATGTGGTAGCGCCACTATCTTGAGGTACTAAAATCACCGTGCCGCGCGGCTAACAATTAGTGTAGCACCGGAGTCCTACGTGGTAGCAAGTCGTGAGAGGTGTCGTTTAATTTTTCTCAGTGACTTTTACGGCAAAAAAGAATAAAATAGTGTCTATTAGAGAAAATCATTGTTGAGCGAAAAAGTGCGAAAAATTTCATTATTCCGTTGAATGTCGCGACATATAGACAAAAAATGACTTCAAAGTGATCGAAAACGCATTCTACAGGCTAGAGCGCCATGTCAGAATTCCAAAATATTCAAAATCACCCATGTTGAGTGTCAAAAGGCTTATCGGGCTTATTAATGTTACCGAACGCCGTGAGGCGAGTTCGTTATACCAGAGTCCCAGACGAGCACATCTGCTGATCCAGTGAAGGAAAACTATTTGGACCTCATAAGTGTGCTGATAACCGTATTTTGACCGGCACTTGTGTAAATCTGTTGGAAATCAAGAAATAAAATATCAACAATAAATAACATTTTCAACCCACATTAGCTAGATACCTTCATTCGATAATACAGTATCCACCAGGCGGTGCGCATTCTACATCAAAATTTGTGGCCATGACCGCAACACAGCGTCGTTCGAATTTTAACATAGACTTACGCTCCTCGACAACGGGTACATGAAAAGAAAAATTTTAAGACGCTTTTAGTGTTTGGCTAGAAACTTGTGCTAAATATATGACGTCACACGCATACTCTGTTATAAGATGGCGCTGTGTTGGCTCGCGCACTCAGTTGGAGGTTAGCTGAAACAGCGAAAACAGTTGAATAAGGAACTAAGAAACTCTCAAAACCTTGCGGTCGTTATAATAGTGACAGCCTACCGCCAATGCTTTTTTCCCTAAAATGTTGGTAGTTTCCCATCCAACTGACCAGGGTTCGACTTCTAGCTCTGCCACGGCATTTTTGCTAGTGGCTTTACGTCACAGCGACACGATGATTAACATGGCGACAATGGGATAAGAAAGGCCTAGGAGTTGGAAGGAAGCGGCCGTGGCCTTAATTAAGGTACAGCCCCAGCATTTGCCTGGTGTGAAAATGGGAAACCACGGAAAACCATCTTCAGGGCTACCGACAGTGGGATTCGAACCCACTATCTCCCGGATGCAAGCTCACAGCCGCGCGCCCCTAACCGCACGGCCAACTCGCCCGGTGCCATGGATTTAAGACTCATTCTGAGAGACTGAGACAACTAAGTGTCCCCGCACAACAGTTTTAATCTGATTGCCTTCAAATATGGCACACATGTGCACTCTAACGAGATTCAGAATGTGTGACACCATATCCATTTTAATAATAATTTGCATATTACAGACACAGTTCGTATTAAAGTATGAAAAAGTCCAAATTTTTATGATGTGATACTATGCATGCATACAAACGTACATCTTCAGTGCGGATTGTTTTGCTGTTCAGTTTTCAATCTGTATACCTCTGTGAATCAACTAAGCGCTTTCACAATCACGTATTTGCAAGGACATTCTGAGCAAGGTGCTACATGTACTTACACATAGTCCCAGGAAGAATGTTTTATCTAACGGTTTGGCCACCTGAGCACAAGGATGGCCAGGACTCACAATATGCCACAGCAACTGGAAATTCGACCCTCAGGACTATTTACTAGACCACGCAATCTTTGCCCGTAGTTCATGAAGTACGATGTGACTACTGGAACCCACACCATTATAAAATATAAGAATCGTACTTAAACAAGGAACAATACTATAACGCATTTTTTAACTCCTCAAACAAAAGAAATTGTTGTACATTGAATATTTTGAAAACGGGACCGTTTTTTAGCACTTTAATACACTATGTGGGCCTCAGAGATCGGGACAATAAGTCTTCTAAATACAACACTATGTGAGAAAAACACGATGATCAACATCAAACATGTAGGCTACTTAAAGTAATGTCAGTATTGCTAGTGAACTTAATCATTATGACTTGCAATCATTTCACTTGTATTTACCTTGATTTAGAAGCAAAGTATTCTAACAGTTGAAACTTTCACGTATTTTAAACACGAGCCTGTGAGGCCCGTATGAATATGTACAGAAAAAAAGGAATTGTGCTTTAGAGGGTTAAAATACCACCATATTTTTAAATATTTGCTTTATTTAAGCAAAATGCTAACATTTTCGTAATCAGAGCAAATGTATTCAAGTCCTAAAATGTCGTTTAAGTATGACAATGTAGAAAATTTAATTCCAATGCGGTCTCCCTTTAAGAGAGATATTTTAATTCTCTACTGAGATATGTTACCTGAGGCTGAGTACACCTAGTCTTAAATTTGTAGCACCGAGCTCGATAGCCGCAGTCGCTTAAGCGCGGCCAGTATCCAGTAATCGGGAGATAGTGGGTTCGAGTCCCACTGTCGGCAGCCTTGAAGATGATTTTCCGTGGTTTCCCATTTTCACACCAGGCAAATGCCGGGGCTGTACCATAATTAAGGCCACGGCCGCTTCCTTCCAACTCCTAGGCCTTAAGACCTATCTGTGTCAGTGCGACGTAAAGCAAATAGCAAAAAAATTTGTAGCAGAGTCATGAATCGAATCTACGCTACATAGGCGAAAACCAGGCTGG
Source organism: Anabrus simplex (assembly GCF_040414725.1). NCBI lineage: Eukaryota > Metazoa > Arthropoda > Insecta > Orthoptera > Tettigoniidae > Anabrus > Anabrus simplex. Next base: position 198,822,453 of record NC_090270.1, read on the forward strand.
ACGAAGCAGCTGTCTACGTAATTTCAGTTCTTGAAATAATGACAAAGAAAACACTAGCAAATACAATAATAGCGATGACGTCTTTGACAAAGTAACATAGTGGATAACCAAAGGCGATAGCCATGACATCCGAATTATACAGCATTACCACTTGTACGAGGCAAGACAGTCACGCCTTATTCACAATACAAATAGCACCGTAAAATAAACGTTATGATAAAGGCTAGTTGTAGTGTTGCATGTTATCTATAGCAGCCATTCACAAGGTAAACCAAAACGGCACAAATTAAGACCTCTTAAACACGAAGTTTCATGGCTAATTTTACACCAAACTAACGAACTGAACAATCAGGTCAGAGAAGAGAACATTGTAGACGTAATAAATTTATTCACACTTTGCAAATATGAGGAAATTAATTTAAGCTTCGTGAAGAACATAACCTATCTTCAGTTCCATGCCATAAAAGCTACAATAGAACTACAGTAGTTTCTTTGTCCTTTTATTGCATTGGTTTTAATTTCCCTCTGTGAAAATCTGACGTACCGAGTGATGTTTCTGTTATACGATGCTGTTATATGCATATGTTGCTATTGTTACTCTCCCGCATAGGGGACTGTTAGCAGAGTTTAAATAATAGACTAATAATAATAATAATAATAATAATAATAATAATAATAATAATAATGGCGTATGGCCTCCAGATCGGTCTGGTGCAGGCCCATGGACGTCCTGCGCGCCTTTGAGAATGGGGCCATACCTAGGACGAAATCTAATGTTGAAAACGGTATACACACCCAATCTCCAAGCCACAGGGATTAACCAATGAAGATTCAAATTCTGGACGCGTCGGGAATCGAACCCGGGACCCCTAGGGTCAAAGGCCAGTATGCCAACCATTTATCCACGGGGACAGACACAGTTGAAGTGACTTTATTTTGTTAAGAACGGTATCTTCATCAACTGATCTACTCCACCCATCTACTCAATTGCAGCAAACGATAGGACTTAAACTTCAGAGCATTATAATCGTGATAACGATTAGTAAAAGGGCCGATGGCCTAGAAAGTATGCCCCTTTAAACAACAAACATCATCATCATCATCATCATCATGATTAGTAAAACTGTTAATATTTAAGAATGAATGGAAGCTCTTATGACACCATTCGAAGAAACCCAATAATCTTGGTCCTGCAACATATATCTCAAGTATCGAGTCGAAAATTCGGTCCAGATAAGTACAAAATTCAACCTTAAAATACAAGTCTTCTTCTACTACTTCTTCCACACCTTTTCTCACACCTTGGTGGAATTTACGGCCGGAAACGCTACCTTTCCTGGCGCTAATTCTATGGAGGACGTGTTCATTATAGCGAGTTTCTGAGGTGTTTAATAGTGCGATATGTTGTATTATTATAAAACAAAACGTTAAGAGACGAATATAAACATTCTGTCCCCCGAGTCAAAGGAATTAAATAGACGAGATTAAAATGCCTTGCCCGGCCGGGAATGGAACCAATATCACTCGGAAGGCCACGACTCCGACAATTAATCAGAAGAGCTGGGAAAACCTTAGTATACTATTATTATTATTATTATTATTATTATTATTATTATTATTATTATTAAGTATCTTAACGAATCATATGATTCTGGTTAAGAAATTAGTGATTTTTTTCGCGAATTACAGCGAATTAAAGTGAAAAAGCTAGGTTTAAAGCGAAATTTACTTATTTTGCGATGAGCGCAAAAATGCAGCGAAATTTACTTATTTTGCGATGAGTGCGAAAATGCAGCAAAATTTACTTATTTTGTGATGAGTGCGAAAATGCAGCGAAATTTACTTATTTTGCGATGAGCGCGAAAATGCAGCGAAATTTACATATTTTGCGATGAGCGCGAAAATGCAGAGAAATTTACTTATTTTGCGATGAGCGCGAAAATGCAGCGAAATTTACTTATTTTGCGATGAGTGCGAAAATGCAGCGAAATTTTTCGAAAATAACGATCTTGAAATTGTATTCCAGCATCACGTTTGTGAAGGGAAACAGAAGACAGAATAAGGATTTATCATTTCGACAGAAGTATCTCTTCGTATTAATATTCTATAATAATATAATTTCGTGAGGCTATTTCTAGACGGGTGCAGCCCTTGTAAGACAGACCTCCGATGAGGGTGGGCGGCATCTTCGATTTGTAGGTAACTGCGTGTTATTGTGGTGGAGGATAGTGTTATGTGTGGTGTGTGAGTTGAAGGGATGTTGGGGACAGCACAAACACCCAGCTCCCGAGCCATTGGAATTAACCAATGAAGGTAAAAATCCCCGACCCAGCCGGGAATCGAACCCGGGATCCTCTGAAACGAAGGCCAGTACGCTGACCACTCATACAACGAGTCGGACAATATTATATAAAATCCCTTAATTGTATGGCCATATCGGGTGAAAGCTGTGGTGATGTAGGGTGAAAGGGTAATTTGTTAGGTAATCTTGATTACGGCTGTATTATAGTTCTAATCAAGAATACATAAGGACAAATGAATGATAATCAATATTGCTTCTCTTTATTTATCTTTCATATACAGTAAGTAATTCACAAATCTCACGAATTAAAACTTTTTATGAATAACTTAAGAAAAGGATTAGAGCGAAATTAAAGCAATGGGGTGAGAACTATTTCGTGAAAAAACGGGAAAAATTGTTTCTTTTTCGCAAAATCGAGCATAAATTAATGCGGAAAAATCATGCATCTACCGATAAGAAACAAGATTTGGAAACGAGAGTTTCTCTTTCAATAATATGGAAGCCTTTCCGTTGCGTGTGCTTTGGGGAAAAATAGTGTGCCAAAGTCGAGTGTCAAATCGTTGCCGGAACAGCGATTTGCAATAGTCTCGCATGGAGATATCGTAAGATTGAAGTGTGAATAAAGTATGTGTTAGGAATAAAATAAGCTAGTAAAACTCTGTTATTAGTAAGAAGATCCGCACAGGCGGAAAATTATGGTATTAAGTATTGTGTAAACTGAATTGTAGCAAGTTGGGTACACGGTTTGGTTCACGTATCTGTGAGCTTGCATTCGGAAGGTTCTGGGTTCAAACCCGACTGTCAGCAGCCCTGAGGGTGGATTTTCGTGATTTCCAATTCTCACAACAGGCTGTACCTTAATAATAAGTCCACGGTTACTACTTTCCCAATCCTAGCCCTGTCCTATCCGATCGTCGCCATCTGTATCAGAGCGACGTAAAACAATTAGCATAGAATTCCTGTCGGTGGTCTTAAACACCTGGCTGGTACAAAAACATGAACATGCAGTATTTATAGTTTCTATTATTTCAAAGGAGTTGCCCAGCCGATGAGTTAAAAGCGTTCTAGGTTTACTCGGAATGGTACTGATTCGATTCTCTGCCAGGAAATATTTCCATTTCTGGAGAGGCACATGAAGATGACTCAATCTACACCAAAAATGATTGAAGATGACTCAGTCTGCACCAAACATGAAGACTAGGTTAAATGCTGGAGGCCAAAACTGCCAGGGTTAGATGTAATCACACTTTACCTTCTACTCTGCCAAGGAACTGCATGACCTGTGTGACTTGTGGGCACTACCCTTGCTATTGCTCATCACAATTCATCTATGTGTATCAATTCTTTTACTGTGAACAGTTACCGAATTTTGGAATTCCTCACCAGTCACCAGGAGAGAGATTTCTATTCAAAACATCTTGCCTAGGCTACCTGTTGTAAACTACCGATTGACGTGTTTACTGTGCAGCTGAGCTTGTTAGTGACAAAGGATTGTGAGTGTTTTTCTTGGATATGTAGACCTTGTTGATATTTGTGTAATATGTGTGTCTGAGCAATATTATTTGTTATAGATATTCGTTAATGTACTCTATACTACTTAAATTATTGTACGCTTGTGAGAGTGGTGGTGGTAATTATTGTTTTAAGAGGAAGTACAACTAGGCAACCAACCTCTACATGACACTAATCAGAGATTTCTAAAATGGAATGGGTCCGACACTTCGAAAAATGAAGATATCGACTAAAGAAACACAAGGACCACGCAGAGCGTTAAAATAATAATAATGTTATTTGCTTTACGTCCCACTAACTACTTTTACGGTCTTCGGAGACGCCGAGGTGCCGGAATTTAGTCCCGCAGGAGTTCTTTTACGTGCCAGTAAATCTACCGACACGAAGCTGTCGTATTTGAGCACCTTCAAATACCACCGAACTGAGCCAGGATCGAACCTGCCAAGTTGGGGTTAGAAGGGCAGCGCCTTAACCATCTGAGCCACTCAGCCCGGCGAGCGTTAAAATGAAAGACTCCCTATACCCCGAATAATCTAATACCGTCGGGGTTAGAAAAGAACAAGACTTGACCACAGGAGGTCGGATAGGTAGATGAAAGTGAGGAGCATGGCACTGGTAAGTGGAAGCAATGCAGGACTCAGCTAAGGGCCCCGTGGTTGCCAACCCACACTTCAAAGTTCAGAACCCCTGCAGTCCCTTTTAGTCGCCTCTTATGACAAGCAGGGGATAGCGTGGGTGTTATTCTACCACCCCCACCCCCAGGGGATATGCATGCGAGGGTGTTAGTGTAATGCTACTCTGTTAGATTATAAGTTAATATATCTGTGCATGAAAGTTGTAAAATGTGATTACGTGTAAGAGAGAGCAAGCTCCGTAACTTCGCCATTTGAAAGAAGCCATACTAAATAAATAAATAAATAAATAAATAAATAAATAAATAAATAAATAAATAAATAAATAAATAAATAAATAAATAAATAAATAAATAAATAAATAAATAAATAAATAAATAAATAGTTAATAACCGAAACAGTCTTTCATTTGCCCCTCGCAGTTCAATCGTTCCATGAAGACAAGACGGATAACTAACAGCAGAATTCTCTCACATGAATGACATTGCCAGAAAGTGAAAACGGAACTGCCGGCCGGCCGCTGTCTGCCTTTGTTTTGTTCCAGTCGTTACGTAAGTTTCGCTTGTTCTGTTGTTACCCACTTTCATGAAACTAGCGAAAGTGGCCGAGGCTTTTCCTGCACTAATGTGTTCCAATTTCCACCCACGACACATGCTGCCAACATTAACGCTGTTCGGTACAGGTCAAGCTCGCGTTTCTCTCCTGACTTTTTCCCAGAGAGCGCAGTAAGACGTCACGACAGGACTGCAGAGTTCAAACACAAGATATTTGTGGTTATTCTGAGAAGATTTTTCACCTTGGATTTCCCTTCTTTTAGAGGCTACAAAGGAATTTTTCATGATACCCAGTGGCATATACAGAAATTACTTGCGGTGCAATTCCATGTTGAAGGGTGAGATGTTTTTAAAAACAATTTTCATTAGGACTTATATTGTTGCATGTTGGATTGTTGGTTACCAGTGGGGGTGGGGTACCTGATTAGTACAGTAGCTTAGCTGCTATAGCTTAGCGCTCAAATGACCGTGACTCGAATATCAATGAATCCGGGTTGGAATTTTTAGAAAGACATCTGGCCTAAACCCGGAAAACCTCACCTCGAGTCGGAATAATAATAATAATAATAATAATAATAATAATAATAATAATAATAATAATAATAATGCAGGGATGAGTGGCTCAGACGGTTGAGGCGCTGGCCTTCTGACCCCAACTTAGCAGGTTCGATCCTGGCTCAGTCCGGTGGTATTTGAAGGTGCTCAAATACGTCAGCCCCGTGTCGGTAGATTTACTGGCACGTAAAAGAACTCTTGCGGGACTAAATCCCGGCACCTCGGCGTCTCCAAAACCATGAAAGTAGTTAGTGGGACGTAAATCCAATAACATTAATAATAATTATTATTATGATAATAAACATAATATTCTAGCAATTTGCGTTGGCAATACTGTGGTCATTTAAGGGCCTGGGATCAGTTGTTGATTTTTAGTCCCTTGAGTTTACTAATGGATTTATTTTAATCCTGAAAAGTTTAGTTCAAGTTGTCTATAATTAGAACTGGTAACTTGTTACCATAGAAAGAAAACAGAAACATACTATGTTTAATTATTTTTTGACCTGTTAAAGTACGACTCCTTAGCTGAATGGTCAGCATAAGATTTTAGCTACAATTGATGAATGCCATAAGATTTTAGATTAAGTGGGTCCGCGCGCGATTCTCGGCCGGATAGGGGATTTTAGATGATTCTAGTTCATGTTCATTGCTCGAAACTATTCATTTACACACAATACGCAATCAACCATCACAAAACATTCCATAATTGAATACATCCTTCCACACTGTGCTGGCATCAGGAAGGGTATAAAACTCGGCTAACATCCACTTATGCTGCCGACCCGAGGAAAGAAAAAACGTAGAAATGTTCAGAAACTGTCAGTCAGGGAGCCTGTTCTTCACTTACAACGTGTAATGGATATAATTTATACCCAAATCATGAACATTTCCCTGAAATAAATTAGTCGAAATGTGCTGAAGAGTTGACAACTAGACAGTAAATCATTTACAGCTGAATGTCGACAGTATTGTTATAATTAAATTTCATGTTATGGAACGCACTTAAAATCCTTACCCCCATTATCGTATTAAGCAGCCGTTCGGCTCCATGATTAAATGGTTAATGTGCTGGCGTTTGGTCCAAGGAGTTCCGGGCTTGATTCCCGGCAGGGCCGGGGATTTTAACCTTAATTGGTTAGTTCCGATTGCTCGGGCGCTGGGTGTGCATGTGTCGTCTGGAACATTAAAAATCACCCTAGGTCCCCGTCCTCACAAACGCGCAGGTAACCTATAGAGTATAGACGAAAATTCGAAAGACGTGCACGCGGCCTCTGTGGAGGCCATATTTATTTATTTATTTATTTATTTATTTATTTATTTATTTATTTATTTATTGTTTCAGATATCTCATGAGCTATTGCTCGCATTAGGACAGTATGTTAAAAAGTTACAATATTGAAGACAAACTGAATTATTAATAATACAGAGCTGATAAAAATGTATAATAATTTAAATCTAAAATACAGCATTATTCAAGGATATAATTATGTATTTAAAAATTTATATAAACAGAAGCATATGGCTTGAAATGAAACCTGATAATAAATTCATCTGAGCAGACTAAATCCATGAGCATTAAATTTTGACCATAAATGTTCCTTAATATTTCCTTTGAACTTATTGAAATTTCGTCAGGCTTTTATCGAGTCTGGAATGGAATTAAATGCTATTATAGTCCTATACAATACACCATTAGTTCCATACTTCACAGTAATCACTCTAGGGGCATGTAAGTTTCCAGATTGCCGTGTTGCTTGATCATGAATTACTGCTGAAATTGAGTTTTATTTTTCCCCGAGCCAAAACTATGTTTAATTTCGAAGGCAAGTGTTATCAAAGAGTATGCAATAGATAACCTAACCGGAGAAATGGCTAATGATGAGTATATTATTTGTCTGGGCATTAAGAATGGAAAACTATAAAAGCTCTGAGTGCTTTATTTTGAAGAATTTGAATTCTGCTACTTGAATTTGGGTGCAGCAACTCCATACAACATTGGTGTATTGTAGATGGCTATGAATTAAAGCATAGTAAACACACCCTAAGTTAGAATCAGGAATTATTCCATGTAGTCTATTCAATACACCTATAGCAGGTACTATTTTACTCTTAATAAATTATTAATAGCCAGCGTATTTGAAAATAATGTGCCACCCTTGCAGTGGTGACGATCTCAACAGTCATGTAAAGCTTGTTTCCACTTCAAATTGTAGCACTAACTCTTTGAACAGAGGGACAAAACACAAGCTATCAATGATTCCAGTAATATTACTGGAAACATTTTCCGTTTCAGGATGTGAACAATCTATCAAACGAATTGCGATCAAAAGACAATTTCGAGCCTAATATTAAAATAAACCTCCCTTCAAATTTCCGTGATTGAGGTAAATAAACAGATTACGGCAATTAACATTTTAATTCCGTGGTTAATTAAGTACCTGATGTACTTCCTGTGTTAACCAAAATGGAGCGAACAGTAGTGAAAGATATCACCTTATTCCCCATTTAAACTGTTAAGGAAATTGTGTTCTCAGCATATTTCCTCTTAGCCCCGGATGTGTTAATGACCTTTCTGATAAGATATTCAAGATTCAAGTTACTAGTATTAATTAAAATTGTGGTAAGTGGTCCGCCTTGGTGGTGTAGTGGTTAGCGTGATTAGCTGCCACCCCCGGAGGCCCGGGTTCGATTCCCGGCTCTGCCACGAAATTTGAAAAGTGGTACGAGGGCTGGAACGGGGTTCACTCAGCCTCGGGAGGTCAACTGAGTAGAGGTGGGTTCGATTCCCACCTCAGCCATCCTGGAAGTGGTTTTCCGTGGTTTCCCACTTCTCCTCCAGGCGAATGCCGGGATGGTACCTAACTTCAGGCCACGGCCGCTTCCTTCCCTCTTCCATGCATATCCCTTCCAATCTTCCCATCCCTCCACAAGGCCCCTGTTCAGCATAGCAGGTGAGGCCGCCTGGGCGAGGTACTGGTCATACTCCCCAGTTGTATCCCCCGACCAAGAGTCCGAAGCTCCAGGACACTGCCCTTGAGGCGGTAGAGGTGGGATCCCTCGCTAAGTCCGAGGGAAAAACCGAACCTGGAGGATAAACAGATGATGATGATGATGATGATGATGATGGTAAGCGATAGTCTACCTAGAGGCTCAGAATCCTTCTGCCATCGTATTCTCGAATCTAGACGCACTCTCGGATGCAAAACTAAACGATGAAATCAGTTGTTCCGAGACGACACAACACTTTTCTCATTACTTTTAGCTTTCAGTTTTGCGTGACTGCAGATATCGTGATCATAACAATCTCTCATGAATTCTTAAAGCTTTCTCTTACGTAACACCCCTAGTATTCTTTAAGATGAAAGTGTCCTGAAGCGATAAAATATTGGTTTCAAATGGAAGTAATAATAACCGTGTGAGCTGGCTGTGTGGTGCAGGCCGCATAGTTCTAAGCTTGCAATCGGGAGATGGGAGGTTCAAACCCTACTGTCGACATTCCTAAGGATAGTTATCTGTGGCTACCCATTTTCCCACCTGCTTAAATACTGAGTCTGTACCTTTTTTTAAGACAACGTCTGCTTTCTTTCCAGTACTGGCCCTTTCCTATATCATCATCGCTGTAAATCGGAGTTAGTGCGAGGTTAAACCTCTAGCAAAAGATATAAAAGTATGAGAATAAACGACGCCGAACTCACATTTTCAAAAGTGAACGGTTTACGTCTGAGTGGTATACTCGTCTGTTAATTCCGAATAATTACGATTAATTTACGCCTTTTCGGATAATTTCTTCCCACACAGTACTGGTACATCGAGTAGGCCTACCGTGCGAGAGATATCAATGCTACCAAGTACAGTACAATCCCAATAATCCGTACCCCTATAATCCAGAAACTTGGTTAATCTGTACTCAAATTTTTAAAAACATGGAAGTTTTAAGGAAATATTAATGTAAGAAATCAATGTAAAATAATTCTGCCCTCTGTGTTGGGACAATATTTTGAGGCAGAAATCAAGGTAAAAACAACGGTATGCAATGCAATAAATGTAATCAGAAATTTATTTAAAAACATTGCACAAATATCATTTATTAATTATCTTTACAAAGTCGGTTATTCCTGCTTTGTAGTAATGGGAAGAAGCAGTTCACCTCTGTGAACTAGTTCATTCACTCTCACTCCCAAGAAAGAACTACTTCACGAACTACTTCGCGAACTACTTCAAAATGTGTAACTTTCCCGCCAGAGCACTCTGCAACATCTGAAGTAGTTCGTCCGCGAACAAGTTCCTTCTCATTCCCTTCACAATCGTGAAGTTCTACAGTAGTTCTCGAGATACGAGCGAATACTTCACAGTTCATTCGTTATGTTCTTTGCTCTGTGTATAGGCCTATATAGTTCGTGAAATAATTCTCGAGAGACGAGTAAACACTTCACAGTTCGTGGGAGTGAAGTAGTTCCCGAGAACTAGTTCGTTCGCGAACTACCCATCACTACCTTTGGTTATTCTTAGTTGCAGTGCAATGCTAGACTTGGAAAACATTCTGATAATCGGAAAATGAAGCAATCGGAACGGGTTTCGATCCTAATTAGTTCGGATTAGCGGGACTCTACTGTAGTTAACTACCTTCAAAATCCGCGACCAGTCGTTCCGCTAAATTGCACATTTTTCGTAATTGTATCCACATAGGGTTTGAATTTTTCAAAACAATTCTTAGCTTTTAGTTGTGATCTCATCGATTTTTTGGTGGTTCCTGAAATATCATGATGGATGACTGGATGGTATTTCACATGTGTGTGCACAGGATGTTCTGAAAAAAGAAAATACAGAAAAGAGGAAGATACCAGTATTTAATATCGTCCGAGAAATGAGCAAACGTTAATCATCATTTCCACTGTGAGGTATAAATATAAGGAAAGATCTTCATTGGGGTAATCACATAAATATGATTGTAAATAAAGGGTACAGATCTCTGCACATGGTTATGAGAGTATTTAGGGGTTGTAGTAAGGATGTAAAGGAGAGAGCATATTTATCTCTGGTGAGACCTCAACTTGAGTATGGTTCTAGTGTATGGGACCCTTACCAGGATTACTTGATTCAAGAACTGGAAAAAATCCAAAGAAAAGCAGCTCGATTTGTTCTGGGCGATTTCTGACAAAAGAGTAGCGTTACAAAAATGTTGCAAAGTTTGGGCTGGGAAGACTTGGGAGAAAGGAGATGAGCTGCTCGACTAAGTGGTATGTTCCGAGCTGTCAGTGGAGAGATGGCGTGGGAGGACATCAGTAGACGAATAAGTTTCCATGGTGACTTTGAAAGTAGGAAAGATCACAATATGAAGATAAAGTTGGAATTCAAGAGGACAAATTGGGGCAAATATTCTTTTATAGGAAGGGGAGTTAGGGATTGGAATAACTTACCAAGGGAGATCTTCAATAAATTTCCAATTTCTTTGCAATCATTTAAGAGAGGACTAGGAAAACAACAGATAGGGAATCTGCCACCTGGGCGACTGCCCTAAATGCAGATCAGTATTGATTGATTGATTGATTGATTGATTGATTGATTGATTGATTGATTGATTGATTGATTGATTGATTGATTGATTGATTGATTGATTGATTGATTGATTGATTGCATCGAAACACATTGCAATCTGCTTAGTAAACATTCTCTTGTCCGCCTCGCTTCTATAACGTAACAGTTAGCGGTATTAGCTGCCATACTCGGTGGCCGGGGTTCGATTCCCGGTGCTGGCATTTGGTTCAAATAGTGCATGCAGCCTACCTCCATTGGCGGTGAGCCTTAAAGTATATGCACCCCCTCGAGGCGAGAATACAAACTTACTTTAGTATCCTCTTGATACAAACAGAAAGGTATGTTGCATAATACATTGTAATAAACAACTGCATCGCTTTTCCTCGTTTATATCTAGCCAACGAGCTCGCAGTGGAAGATACGCTGCTCTTATAGTGATATGGTGATGGCAAATATTTGTCCATTTCTAAAATGTTAATTTTAGGATCTATGTTTGTAGGAATGTTATTTATTCCTTTGAAGCACGCCACCTCCTCTCCAAATATTTGGAACCTTCATTCAAAACATCCTCGAGCAATTATCAGTAAATAAACAATTCGGACAGATATGAGTAAACGTCTAAGGCTCTAAATTGTTCCAGGATTTAAAATCAATCAATAACAAGCAATATCAGCAAAAATAAACACCCAATCGGCCGTGTACCATCGTTGGCTGAAACACGCCCTATCATCGATCAAAGTTTTAGGATCGAAACTCGGTGGAGTCAGCTGACATTAGGTGTTTATTTGTACCCGGCTCCGTGGTTAAATGGTTAGCGCGCTTGTCTTTGGTCCAAGAGATACCGAGCTTGATTCCAGGCCGGATTGACTGTTTTTACCTTCATTGGTATTTTCCTATGGCCCGGGGACTGAGTGTGTGTGCTATCTTCAGCATTATACTTTTACATAGGTTGAGCCCCATCCTCACAGACGTGTAGGTCGCCTATAGGCGTCAACTCGAAAGACCTGCACACAGAGGCCACACGCCATTACGTGTTTATTTTTTGTTAGATGTGCCAATGGAGAGCCTCCGTGGCTCAGGCGACAGTGCGCTGGCCTCTCACGGCTGAGTTCCGTGGTTCAAATTCCGGTCACTCCACGTGAGATTTGTGTTCGACAAAGCGGAGGCAGGACAGGTTTCTCTCCGGGTACTCCAGTTTTCCCTGTCATCTTTCACTCCAGCAACAGGATTCGGCAGCGGGCACAGTTCCTATTCTCACCACTAGATGGAGGCCTCATTCATTCCGATTCCGACCCGGTCAAATGACTGGAAACAGGCTGTGGATTTACATATTTACATGTCAATGGATATACAGGTATCACAAAGGACCTTTTGACAGGGCAACAATACGATATGAAATGTCGTATGGCTTTTGGTGCCGGGATATCCCCCAGGAGGGGTTCAGCTCGCCAGGTGCAGGTCTTTCTATTTGACGCCTGTAGGGGACCTGCGCGTCGTGATGAGGATGAAATTATGATGAAGACAACACATACACCTAGCCCCCGTGCTATTAGAGTTAACCAATTAAGTTTAAAATCCCCGTCCCGGCCGGGAATTGAACCCGGGACCCTCTGAACCGAAGGCCAGTACGCTAACCGTTCAGCCAACGAGTCGGACAACAATACGATATTAAGGCATATCTTAGGATACATAGAAATTGAAGAGCCATGAAATGTATGTTTAAAAAAGAAGAGACCACTAATAGTTCCGTGAACAGCTTCAGTGAATGTAACGTTACCACATAGAGAACAGTAGGTCTTGAGTCACACGTTGGCTGTAGTTCTGTACTGTCTCCTGCACCCACACTTCTGCACGCTACGTGCACGGTACCCCGTAATGAATCACACAGAGCTTTATTTAGCCATCACCCGACTTACTCATTGACCGAACTCTTATGGCGTGCCTGACCTATATTCGTCCGTACCGTCCCGTCCTGCACGGTACTCGACCCATGACCTTTATGACTCCAGTGACCGCATGAATACAAACAACAATCAGTTATTGTACCTAAGATGAAAGAAGATGACCTGATTCGAGCAGTAAATGTAACATTCAGTACGTTGCCCTTAAAGTGCTCTGAAGGTTGCTGGTAAAGTTTGAGCAGTAAATCTGGGGATTTTTTTAACAACCGTGTGGCGATATGAAGGAGAACCCTCAAAATAAGAATTTCTAAATAATATTCTGAATGGGTATCATAGGTCATGCGTGTCCAATTGACCGAGGAAACCGAGAAATATATAGTACAAGTTTTCCACTTTAGAGGACATACATGGTCATGGAGCTTAATCCAGAAATGAAAACCATCTAAATTCATGGGGTCAAAGCTGGCCGAGCATAGAGCTAACCACTTTGTACCAACCAACACCACCTAGATATGGTGTTGTCCCAACTGATGCCGAGGTTCTGGGAGCTCCATGACCTGTACGGGTATAGGTTTTCTTTGCTCTTAAATCACTAATCATGAGCCCGTTAGAGAGGAAAGTATCGTAATTTGGAGGGACATTGGTTTGTTACAGAAACTGCACCTTCCGGGGTAAATATTAATAATAATAATAATAATAATAATAAAATAATAATAATAATAATAATAATAATACGACTCCTTGGCTAAATGGTCAGCGTACTAGTCTTCGGTTCAGACAACCCGGGTTCGATTCCCGGCTAGGCCGAGGATTTTATCTGTGTATGGTTATAATTCCTCTGCTTGGGGACTGGACGTCTGTATTTGTCTTAATACACTTCTCTATATGTACGATACATACAAAACATCACATTATTAAGAACCAGCGAAACACGCAGTAGTGAATACATTTCTCCACATACAGTTGGTATCATCAAAGCCATCCGGCCGTAAAACTAGGCATATCAAGCACCGACCCCAATAAGTTGAGAATAATCCCACTTAGGTTGCCTGTGTGTCAATTTGGACGATCTGTTTTATTCTACTGAATGGCAGAGTAAATGTAATTCTATTAGGACATTTATTGTTGAGTTTTCTTTCTTTCTTTCTTTCTTTCTTTCTTTATTTATTTATTTAGTCAGCCAAGGTCCAGGGTTGGTTTTTCCCTTGGACTCAGGAAGGGATCCCACCTATATCGCCTCAAGGGCATTTTCCTGGAGCATGAGGCATTTGGTCGGGGATACACCTGGGGTGAAGGTCCAGTATATCGTCCAGGCGGCCTCACCTCCTGAACAGGAGCCTTGTAGGGGGTGATAAGATTGGAAGAGATAGGTAAGGAAGAGGGAAGGCAGCGGCCGTGGCCTTTAGTTACGTACCATCTCGGTACTGGCCTGGTGAAGAAGTGGGAAATCACGGAAAAACCACTTCAAGGATGGCTGAGGTAGGAATCGAACCCCTCTACTCAGTTGAACTCCGAGGCTGAATGGATCCCGTTTCAGCCTGCGTACAACTTTTCGAATTTCGTGGTAGAGCCGGGAAACGAACCTAGGCCTCCGAGGGCGGCATATAATCACACTATCTACTACACCACAGAGACGGATTGTTGATTTTTAATTAATTTAATTGGGTAAATACAAAATCTTGGAGGGCCCGGGTTTAAATCCCGGCCAGGTCAGTGTTTTTTACTTGTATCTGAGGACAGGTTCGAGGTCCACTCAGCCTACGTGTTTACAATTGAGGAGCTATCTGACGGTGAGATGGCGGCTCTGGTCTAAAATGCCAAGAATAACGGCCGAGAGGATTCGTCGTGCTGACCACACGTCACCTCGTAGTCTGCGACTTCGCGTGCCGAAAGAACTTTCTTTTGCCCACCCGAAATCCGACTCGTGATCTTGGAACTCGGAGCCTAACACACTACCTTTGACCCACATTGACTATAAATGACTGAATTAAATTGAGATTAAAATTCGTTGATTTTAATTTACAAAGATCATGTATAAAATTAATGTTGAACATTTATTTTTGCGGAAAATTACTCCCTTTTGGTAAAATGTTGTAAAGGTCTCCAAACGAAGTATAATTTCCAGAGATTATGATCTAATGTTTCGAGGACGCTTCTCACCCAGACTGACTTCAGACAACAGAAGAGAAAGTGGTCGTCTCCTCACCTCCGAACTTGTCTGTCTACTCATCAAGTTTCTTTCGAGTGAAAAAAAAACCTTACGTTGATAACATCCTAACAATGGTTACTTGCACCAAGTAACTCCGAGTTTTTATCTCCGACTGGAACCTCACAGCCTTTATAGTATGAACGCCACTAATACCACGAATTATGACTTTGCAAATGCATCATTCCCCTCCACAAGTAAGAGTGAGATATTTATCACATTACTTTTTATTTTTTTGCTAATGGCTTTACGTCGCACCGAGAAAGATAGGTCTTATGGCGACGATGGAATTGGAAAGGTCTAGGAGTTGGAAGGAAGCGGCCGTGGCATTAATTAAGGTATAGCCCCAGCATTTTCCTGGTATGAAAATGGGAAACCACGGACAACCATCTTCAGGGCTGCCGACAGTGGGATTCGAACCTACTGTCTCCCGGATGCAAGCTCACAGCCGCGCGCCTCTAACCGCACGGCTCATCACATTACATATTTGTATTCTTAGTTTCAACTATATTTATAATAACGTATCTCCAAAGAGAGAGAAAAAAAGAGGGAGAAAAAGATTGTATCTTATAAATATGTGCTAATTACGGCCATTTCAATTTCATGACTTATTTTCACAATTTTAGAGAAATAAAATCATGTTACAATTAAATTTAGTTAAATTTAAGACTGATTTGTTGTTTAACACAATTTGTTCTTCACTTGTTATCTTCTGTTGTCACCCTAGAGGCCTTGCTGAACCGTCGCCTCTTCATATATTCCTCCAGTTTCCCCCATCTTCTGCCAGTATTTCCCGATTTCTGTATCCCGTCTTTTGTGTATCTCCCTCAGCTCCACCAGCCAGCTTGTTCTGGCTCAATATCGCCCTCTTTGTCTACCAGAATATCTGCTTAATATCTTTCTTTCCCATGTGTGCATCATTTATCCGTACCTCATGCGCTGCCCACCCCCGTCTCACTATTGAGCTGATGAGTGGATCTTAAAGATGGAATGCAATGCATTGTTGTGTCATCTTTTATATATCGTCGGCGGTTGCAGAGTGGGCTTCGGCTGGTCCGATGGCTCTGCTCTGCGACCGACCAACCGAGCAGAGGAGGGGTGGCCGCGGCTCTGCAGCGGCTCTACGCCTCTGTATTCGGCAGGCGAAGAGGGGCTGGGACCTCCCCCCCCCCTGTCGGCTCTCCTGAAAATGGTTTTCCGTCATTTTACATTCTCCTACACTAAGGTGATGTGCCGGGACAACTCCTAGTAAAGGCCACGACTGCCAACCCTCTCACCTCCGCACATCTCCTTCACCGCAACAAATCTCCTAGCCAGAGAGACGGCGTCACCGTCTAGGAGGCACGTCTCTCCCTTCAGTGGAGGAATGAAAACATTTTAGTTTTTCATAGAGTCCGTTTATTATTCTTAGCAGTATCTTTCTCTCAAAAGCATCCAACATTTCAATATCTCTTGCTGTTAGTTGCCACATTTCGAGGCAGATGTGCATATCGATCTTATAAAACTTCACATGTTATTTTTTTTAAATCTACCCCGAGGAACATTCATTTCATCAAAGATCTTGATGTGCTAAGAAGACAGTTGCTCTACCACATGTCTGGAGATATTGAAGTGTCACGTGGTCAGCGTTATGACATCCTTAGCCATATTGCTTGGGTTTCGTGACCGGGTCAGAAACATTTATATCACACAGCTCGTCAGTTGCTCTCGCGAGGGTTCCAGCTCAGTTCAGTATTCAAATCCTTGGACGAGACAAAAATCGCATTCAGGGCCTCCGCGTAAGAGGCAGGTACATAACACCACAGGGCTTGTTCGGGGCTTGAATATTTGTGTTCCTCTTAATTGGTACCCATTTTAATTTAAATAGACTTATAACACCTTACCAGGAAAATGCTGGGGCTGTACCTTAATTAAGGCCACGGCCGCTTCCTTCCCACTCCTAGTCCTTTGCTGTCCCATCGTCGCCATAAGATCTTTCTGTGTCGGTGCGACGTAAAGCAACTTGTAAAAATAATAATAAAAAAACTTACCACAACTTCTATTACTACTACTATTACCAAAACAAAACCAAACCCCATGGCGCTGCAGGCCCGAAAATCTACGGCCTACCAAACGACCGCTGTTCAGCCCAAAGACCTGTAGATTACGAGGTGTCGTGTGGTCGGCGCGACGAATCCTCTCAACCGTTATTCTTGGCTTTCTAGACCGGGGCCTCCATCTCACCGTCAGATCGCTCCTCAGTTGTCATCACGTAGGCTGAGTGAACCTCGAACCAGCCCTCAAATCTCGGTACAAATCCCTGGCCGGGCCGGGAATCGAACCCGGGGCCTCCGGGTAAGAGGCAGGCAAGTTACCCCTACGTCGCGGGGCCGGCACCACCACCACCACCACCACCACCACCACCACCACCACTACTAGTACCACTACTACTACTACTACTACTACTACTACTAATAATAATAATAATAATAATAATAATAATAATATTTTTAATCGTGAGGCCTCATCTACCAGGTTCCATTCTTCTAAAGTGGTGCCATCTAGACGACATGTTTACGAGTTCTGGCGTTCCGATTTGCTTTCATCTAACAGCGAAACGTAACTTGACACGGCGATTCCAAATACGAAGTTAATTTTAACGAGGAGAGCAGACTGCTCCGCCATATGTCTATAACATACCAACAATAATGACACAGCGTGCCAAAAAATGTACCCACCTTTTAAAATCTACCCATCCCGGTTAAATCGAACCCGGGAACTCGGAATAGAGAGTCGGGTGTTTAACCATTGATACATTCTACCCGTGAACATTAGACTACAAAAGCTTTACTGAGTCGTCTCACGCGAATCTTAAGCCTATAACGTGATTTCCCTTATTACTTACTTTTAGCCTGTGCAACCCGATGCTCGGTCATTTCTGATCTGATTTGGTTAGTATAAAGGTGTAGAAGCTCACTCTTTCCTGATAGCCTTATGCCTAACTTCAGTTCATCGACAGTTGCAACTGGAGGCTGCCCAGCCAAAGCAGTATGTTAGACTATGCTATCGCTATATTCATTGCATTTCCTGTCAGGAAATCTTGGAAATTGGATACTTATTGAGATGTACATCGTTTTGAGATTCACTCAGTCTACGCCAGAATTAAATTCCACGCCAATTATTACGGGAGAGTGGGGAGGAGGGGGGTGGGAGTTGGCGAGATAGAAGTAAAGCAGGCATAGGGCAAATTACGTAATTCAAGTTAGAGACGAGGTTACGAACAGTGAAAGCTACCTTCCTTTCTTCCAGGGAACTTTTATGGTCTATATGCTTTGCTCTGTTACGAGATACTTTAACCACCATTCCTTTTTCATCTCAATTGAATTAACTTTCCTAATATTCACAGTAATTTACTAGGGGAGTGAAAGAAGCGTGGCTTAGTCACTAACTTCCCACCAAGATGGCCGTAGTTCGATTCCTGACCAATGTAGCCCACATGCGATATTTGAAATTAAAAGTCACGTTCTTGTGGTTCGGATTCCACGGTAAATCTGTAAGTTCCGTTGGTGTGATCACGATAGCAACATTAACGTAAAACCGCAAGCTTGCTTGTACATGCCATTTATGAATTTCATCGTTCAGTCTGCAAGCCTCTGTGAATTAACTACGCATTATCCAAAGCCTCTGTGGCTTCGTATATTTCTATGCATCATACATACACACCATTAGAAACTGAGCCTAGCCGTCGTTGGTTTTGTCTCCCTCTTCTTCTCTTGCCCTCCATTATTCTCCTAGGTAATCTATCCTTCTCCAATTGTCTCATATAACCCGGTCACTGAAACAGATTTATACGTGCAGTTCTATCAAGTTCATTCCCAACTTAGTCTTTATCTCCTTGTATCATCCTGCTGTGACTTCTGCCTGTTTGTAGCGGTAATCATTCTCAGTACTTGCGTGCGCATTACTTCGAGCTTATGAATAAGGTACGACTTTTCCTGGTGTGAAAATGGGAAACGACAGGAAGTCACCTTCAGAGCTGCCGACGGAGCGATTCAAACCAACCATCTCCCGAATGCAAGCTCACAGCTACGCGACCCTAACCGCACGGCCAACTCGCACGGTCCCAGCTTTACCTCCGAGCAACAAAGTCGGTCTGAGAACAGACCGATGTCACTACAATTTCATATAAGAGCTCACTTGCTTCTTAGTTTCATTCGATATCCCTTATCTGGCATTCAATCCTTTTAGGTTTCATAATAATAATAATAATAATAATAATAATAATAATAATAATAATAATAATAATAATAATAATAATAATGATCGGGCTGAGTGGCTCAGACGCATGAGGTGCTGGTCTCCTGATCCCAACTTGGCAGGTTCGATCCTGGCTCAGCCCTGTGGTATTTGAAAATGCTCAAATACGTCACCCTAGTATCGGTAGATTTAATTGCAAGTCAAATAACCCCTGCAGGACTAAATTCTGGCTGCCCGGGGTCTCCGAAAACCATAAAAGTAATTAGTGTGACGTAAAGCCAATAACATTATTATTTTTACTAATAATTAATAATAATAATTTTATGAAGCGATTCATTTTAACAGGAAGAATGTTATTATTTCCGTGGTATAATACAATTTTTCTCCGCACAAAGTCGGTGCTGTGGTGTAGGCCTAGTGGTTATAGCGTGATTAGCTGCCACCCCCAGACACCGGGGTTCGATTCTCGACTCTACCACGAAATTTGCAAAGCCTCGGGAGGTCAACTGAGTAGAGGAGGGTTCGATTCCCACCTCTGCCATCCTCGAAGTGCTTTTCCGTAGTTTCCCACTTCTCCTCCAGGCTAATGCCGGGATGGTACCTCACTTAAGGCTATGGCCACTTCCTTCCCTCTTTCTTGTCTATCCCTTCCAATCTTTCGATTCGCCCCTCACTAAGTCCCTGTTTAGTATAGCAGGTGAGGCTGCCTGTGTGAGGTACTGGTCCTCCTCCCCAGTTTTATCCCCTGACGCAAAGTCTCACGCTCCAGAACACTGCCCTAGAGTCCGGGGGAAGAACGGCCCTCGTGGATAAACGTAAAAGAAAGAAAGAAAGAAAGAAAGAAAGAAAGAAAGAAAGAAAGAAAGAAAGAAAGACAAAATCGGTGACATATTTTCTCCTCTATGTGCAGAAATAAATGTGTGAATATTACCTCTCCGTTCATGAATATAGTTACAATTATGTCTTGTTACAATGATCTTTCGAAATACGAACATGGGTTTTTTAATGCGGCTCTTAACAATACATACCTACGGGTAATAATAAATAATGCATGATAAGACTTTCAACATGTCGGAAATAGATCTCACCTTGCACAACCTTACATGGGTTAAAGATTGTTCAGTAAAAAATAAGTGTGGGATTTCCTCTTTTTTTTTCCTCCGCCGATTACAGTGCGAGTCTGTATAAGTCGCGGAACAGCCACGTCTAATCTACGCAGCTTCACGCAGACGCGACCTACTTTCCCCAAATGTGCTGGCGTGTAGCCCGCTACGCATCGCATGACGGTGCCATCATTCATATCATGACTATGCAGACATAGGCCTACCACTACACGTTACCTTACTCGTTTTCTGCTATTTTATCAAGGGCCCTCTAAACCGAAAGTACAAGGACAATTTTTATATTTTCCTCTTCCTGTATTTCGTACTTCTTACTAGCTCTTTTCCTCACATATTGTCCTTCTTTTCCCCCTACTCCCCCCCACCTACAATTTGCTTTATGTCGCACCGACAGAGATAGGTCTTACTGCGACGATGGGATAAGAGTGGGAAGGAAGCGACCGCGGCCTTTACTAAAGTACAGCCCCAGCATTCGCCTGATGTGAAAATGGCACTCTTTTGTGCTGGACAAGTTTTCCACAGTTACATTTTAATGGCCAGTCTCCTGATCTTCGGTTTACAGAGCCCTGGGTTCGATTATCTGCTGGGTATGGGATTTTAACTGTGTATGGTTAATTCCTTCGGCTTGGGGACTTGATCTTTTTGTTCGTCATGTTACACTTCGCTTAATCTGTATACAACAAACCACACAAGTAAGCACCATAGAACCGCGTTGGTCATGCGGTTAGAGTCACGTACCTGTGAGCTTGCCAACGGGAGAAAGTGTGTTCGAGTCCCACTGTCGGCAGCCCTGAAGATGGTTTTCCGAGGTTTCCCATTTTCACACCAGACAAATGCTGAGGCTGTGCCTTAAGGCCACGGCCGCTTCCTTCCCATTCTTAACCCGTTCTGTCCTATCGTCACCCAAAAACCTATCATTGTCGATGCGGCGTAAATCAAACTGTATAAAAATAAATTAAAAAATCACTACAAAAATACGCATGAATGAATACGTACTTCCATGTAGGGATGACCTCAGGAAGGGCATCCGGTCGTAAAATGGGAGCAAATCCACATTACGTGCAACTGCCTTAAATACGGAGCAGAGTTGATTGATTGATTGATTGGTTGGTTAATTGATTGATTGATTGATTGATTGATTGATTGATTGATTGATTGATTGATTGATTGATTGATTGATTGATTGATTGATTGATTGATTGATTGATTGATTGATTGATTGATTGATGGATGTGCTGACTTAAATAACATGGGAAAAATATAGAAAGAACAAGAAAAATAGAAAAGAGATTTTTTACTCAAGGGAGGTTCAATAATAATAATAATAATAATAATAATAATAATAATAATAATAATAATCATACCAGGCGTGGTGGCTTGAACTCTAGAACGGCTGGCCTTCAGAGCCTGAGTTGGTAGGTTCGATCCCGGCTTAGTCAGGTGGTATTTGAGTTGCTCAAATAAGTCAACCTCGTATCATAAATTTACCAGCAGGAAGAACGCCTGAGGGGCAAATTACCTTGGTGTCTCCGAAAATCGTAATAATAGCATTTTTTGCTATTTGCTTTACGTCGCAGTGACACAGATAGGCCTTATGGCGACGATGGGATAGGAAAGGCCTAGGAATTGGAAGGAAGCAGTCGTTGCCTTAATTAAGGCACAGCCCCGGCATTTGCCTGAAGTGAAAATGGGAAACCATGGAAAACCATCTTCAGGGCTGCCGACAGTGGGGCTCGAACCCACTATCTCCCGATTACTGGATACTGGCCGCACTTAAGCGACTGCAGCTATCGAGCTCGGTGTAATAATAGTTAGTAGGACGTAAATCCAATAACATTCTTCTTCATTTTGTTCTTTTTCTACCGCTTTCTCCCACACACCTGTGGGGCGCGGGTGCGAATTGATTTGCACGTGTAGATTTGGCCCTGTTTTACGGCCGGATGCCCTTCCTAATGCTAACCCTACATAGGGATGTAATCACTATTGCGTGTTTCTGTGGTGGTTAGTAGTGTGGTGTGTTGTCTGAATGTGAAGAGGCAAGTGCCGGGGCAAATACAAAATCCCAGTCCCTAAACCAGAAGAATTAATCAGATGCGATTAAAATCCACGACCCGGCCGGGAATCGAACGCAGGACCCTCCAAACCGAAGGCTTCAACAATAACCATTCCGCCAAGGAGTCGAACTAAAACCAATAACATTAAATTAATAATAATCATTATTATATTCCTCCGAGCGGCGCAGAGCCCGCTTAATAATAATAATAATAATAAGAAGAAGAAGAAGACGAAGAAGAAGTCTGAGCTGAGTGGCTCAGACGGTTGCGGCGGTGGCCTTCTCTCCTCGACTTGGCAGGTTCGATCCTGGCTCAGTCCGGTATTTGAGGGTGCTCAATACGTCAGCCTTATGTCGGCAGATTCACGTAAAGGAATTCTTGCCGGACTAAATTCCAACACCTCGGCATCTCCGAAGACCGTAAAAAGTAGTAAATTATTATTATTATTATTATTATTATTATTATTATTATTATTATTATTATTATTATTATTATTATTAAGTCCGGCTCCATGGTTAGCGTGCTGGTCTTTGGTCACAGGAGTAGCGGCAGGATCGGGAATTTTATCCATAATTGGTTAATTCCGCTGGCAACGGGGGATGTATGTTTCGTCTTCATCATCATTTCATCTTCATCACGACGCGCAGGTCGCCTACGAGCGACAAATCGAAAGACCTGCATCTTGTGAGCCGAACGTGTCCTCGGACACTCCCGGCACTAAAAGCCGTATGCCATTCTTTTGGTATTAAGAAGAAGAAGAAGAAGAACAAAAGAGAAAGAAAAAGGAGAAGAAGGAAAAGGATAAGATAAGAAGGAGAACCTCTATTCATCAACTGAGCGATTCACTTCAGTCGCACGCAAACAGGGTATGGAATTCTACGGTAATTTAGCACGAATGGATACCTCACGACTGAGCAAGAAAATATTTTTTCGTTTTCAATGGTACACACAACAAGATCTCACAGAAGCCAATATTGACCCACAATTCAACAGCAAGAAACTTAAAACAAAAGAACGCATGGACTCAAGAAAGACGACTGGCTCATGGTGAAAGTATGAGAAACTTTCGGGAAAATAACAAGAACAAGAAGGTCATGATGAAGAATACCAATACTATACAGTGGTCCTACGTGCTCGTTACGAGGGCTAAATGTGTAAATAATAATAATAATAATAATAATAATAATAATAATAATAATAATAATAATAATAATAATAATAATAATAATAATAATAATAATAATAATAATATAACACACATTTTCAAAGCATTCAGCAATGATATACAGTACAAACGTAAATTAATTTGTTTACATGTACTTACAATATTCAGTTATTGTACTATGTGATTGCCTTTGTCAACTACAGCTGCATGTTAGTTAACGACAATAACATTACTCTGTTCTAAAATATGGTTATCGGATCGTTTAGCAACACAAGCGTTCCTTACCTTTCAAACGCGTCCATATTTTCTACTCAAAGCGAATGCCTGAATTGTACCGTTCTGAAAAGACACAACTGATATATTTTCAAATTCCTTGCTTAGCCATCCTCATTTTAACCCCACTTAAAGACTTAATTCTATGTCATTTGAAAGTTAGGTATAGCCTGCCCTAACTCCCATTTCATTCAGCCTGAGGTGAATCTGCATTCAGGAATGAAAGGATAAAATAAAATAACTACAACGGGCGTAAGAATTTTAGAGTTAACACACAGGCTAGACATTAAGATGTGTCGATCCTTAAAAATGGAATAAATAACGAAATTAATTTTCATGAAGAGAATTGAATATTGCGTTGAAACTACGATAAGTCTCCGTGGGCTAACAGAACTCCATGGTTGTAAAATGAAATGGCGTGTGGCTTTTAGTGCCGGGAGTATCCGAGTGTTCGGCTCGCCAGATGCAGGTCTTTTGATCTGACGCCCGTCGGCGACTTGGGCGTCATGATGGGGATGAAATGATGATGAGGACGCCACATACACCCAGCCTCTGTGCCGGCGAAATTAACCAATGGTGATTAAAATTCCCGGCCCTGCCAGGAATCAAACCCGCGACCCCTGTAACCAAAGGCCATCACGGTAACCATTCAGCAATAGAGCCGGACCATTGTTGTGATGATCAGAGAGTCAGTTCCATTGTAAGCACCTTAATCAACCTACGCACTTCGGCGGCCATAGCATTTCCTCAGGTCTCTGATTCGCTCTTGTGTCGTGTCGAACTTGTGAATCACTACGTGGCAAGTGCATGGCATCTACTACATGACCTATCGGCTAAAAGACTTAACGTGAAGTAAGATGTGCATTTGAAACTTCTTCGCTCACTACTTTTTTTCTGCACTAGTCCGCGAGCAATTTGGTCAATGAAAGGAACACCAGGCATGCATATTTTTTTTTACCAATTTGCTTTACGTCGCACCGACATAGATAGGCCATATGACGATGATGGTATAGGAAAGGCCTAGGAGTAAGAAGGAAGAGATCGTGGCCTTAATTTAATGTATAGCCCCAGCATTTGCTCAGTGTGAAAGCGGGAAACCGCGGAGAAACAACTTCAGGGTTGGTAATAGTGGCGTTTGAACCCACCGTCTCTGGAGTGCAAACTTACAGCTACATGGCCCTCATTACGCAGCCAGACCGCTCAGAGAATAGGGGCGGATGACCTAGACACAAAGCTCTCTAAAACAACAACAAACTTCTTCGTTGTCTTCAGTGTTTGTCCCTCCTGGTGGCGGGGTCCGCTACGTGGATTCGTTGTCTCCATTTAGTTCCGTCCTGCACCATGTCAAGTGGGAACTGATACTCTTCAGATCTTTGTTAAGGGCATCGGCCCATCGCTGTTTTCCTTGTCCTACTTCTAACATGTAACCCGTCTTCGCTATAGTGTCGGCGTCTGCCCTTAGTACATCGTCCAGACCATCATAGACGACTCTCGCGCATTTTTTCTTGAATCGGTACAACGCCAAACCTCTCCCTGGAGGTGTGATCCAGCTTATTGACGCCAGCTGTCCATCACAGCGTCTTAGTCTCCATGACACCAAGTCGACGCTATGTCTCAGTCGTAGTCTGCCAACAATACAGTGCAATCGGTCGGATGACAGTACGATAGATTTTAGAATTGAGATTTGATGTATCCACAATGATGCACACAAAATGCTGTCAACTTGCGTGCACGGATTTATTTACAATTATTCACAAATTAAACACACATAAGTGAGCCTCCGTGGCTCAGACGACAGCGCGTCGGCCTCTCACCGCTGGATACCGTGGTTCAAATCCCGGTCACTCCATGTGAGATTTGTGCTGGACAAAGCGGAGGCGGGACAGTTTTTTCTCCGGGTATTCCTGTTTTCCCTGTCATCTTTCATTCCAGCAACACTCTCCATTCTCATTTCATAGCATATATCAGTCATTAATAAATCACTTTGGGAGTGGCGACCCCATCGTACTAACAGCCTATGATTCATTCATAAACATCCCTGACCCGGTCAATGACTGGAAAACAG